>NW_015387520.1:138638-155411 GCF_001527695.2 Protobothrops mucrosquamatus | reverse complement strand
CCCTAAAGACATGGCTCTTCCAACAGGCGGGATTGGCCTAGGGAATTTTTAGTGGGGTTTTTAAGAGAAATTTTAATTATATAGGCCATAGTAATATTTCTTTTTAATTTGGTTTTAAATTAGGTATTTATTGTAGTATCTGTTTTATAAGGCTGTCAGCCGCCCTGAGTCCGGTAAGGAGAAGGGCGGGATATAAATCAATCAAACAAACAAACAAACAAACAAACAAACAAACAAACAAACAAACAAACAAACAAACAAATAAATAAATAAATAAATAAATAAATAAATAAATAAATAAATGGTTTGTCACTGATCTCTTCCAGAATATTTTTCAAACTTCCTTGTATATCTTACAGACCCAGAATTTTCTGGTGGTCCCTGTTCATCTGCTAACTAGGCTTAATCTTGATTAGGTTTTGAGAGATCAGTCAGAATAGTTTTGATGCTACCAGCTATGCCAGTATTCCTAGATTTCATTAAAATTATGTAATTATAATGTTCTGTAGTTGTAAGTTATTTAGCACTGATATAAAGGTGAATTTAATAATTAAAAATATTGCAACTCTTTGGCTCTGCTTAACATTACCTTCCTTTTACTCCACCAGTCTAGTAGGCATCTCTTGCTACTGGATTGCACAGATTTTACTAATTTATACACCTTTGTAGAAAAATCCGAGCCTCAAGTATAGGGGCCAAGTAAAATTTTTGCACATAGTTTCTTTTCATGTCTTGGTATGTCAGATGGGCTTGTAATGGCTGACACAGTACAATAGCTCCTTTTTATAATTTTGAATTATAATTATGAAATGAAAAGTTGTAATTCGTAAAAAGTAAATCAGCTTTCCTTACTTTGGTGCCCTCTATAGATGTTTTGACTTCAGTTCTTAAATTACCAACCACTTGAGATGGATGTATCTTTCTTTTCATCTCATTTTTATACCACCGAAATTTCTCTTTTCTAAGAAATAGGACTGTGCATCTTTTCTCTGAGAAAAGTAGTAGAGGTTTCAGAAGAGTCCTCCTCTAAGGTACCAGCATCTTCTTTCAAACTGTGAATTAGGCTCACTTTTTTTATACAAGTGGAACTAAAAATTTACAAAAAGTTTGCAAAAAATCTCCTCACGAACCTAAATATTTGGTACAATATATACCTTGATCACCACAGGCAACACAATAAATTTAGTGTTTCTTTTCCCTATCCACTCCAAATAAATTTAAGAGTGGAAACAATAATCCTTCAGGATTAGCCTTACCAAATAGTCATAATTTTACCCTAATTTCTGTAGTGAACTAGATCTGGGGACAAGCCATTGAAAAAGAAAATGGAACTTGGAGGAAGCTCAGAAAATTATTCTGAGGATCATTAGGAAGGAAATCAGAGGATCAGAAAAAAAATGTACTCTCTCTATCCACTTTACATTTCTTTTCTGCTGTGCATTCATAACACTGGCTTCTGATTTGAATTCAGCTTTGTGAGTTCAACTACTGATTACTTAGTGTTAGTGATTTCTGTGCACATTCTGGTGCATAGACCATTTTACTTTCACCATTTACTGCTTTTGTAACATTTGACAAATCTGGCAGGTGCATGCTGTAAAAATCTCTCTTGATGGTTCCACTTATCACATTGTGCAGTGGAATATTTTATTTAAGGTTTCTGGAAATTGTCAGCCCCCTTCATTTTGCACAGGAAAATTAAATGAATTCAGCAGCAGTGTACTCCAAAATCTATAATAATGAAGGCCAGGCTGTCTAGGCTATTGTAATTTTCAGTCCATGGTTTCATTATCAAATAACTAATTAGAAAGTTCTTGGCACCTTCCCAGAAACCTTTAGGCTTTTAAAAATTTAGATATTTCTTCTGCTGGAATAGCTTCATCCTTGGCTTTCTAACAGCGAGATCATTGATATCAAATCTGGTAGTTTTACTACTGTAAGCCTCTTTTCCCTAAGATGGAAGGTCAGATCCGGTTGTGTAAAATATTTGTTATATGTCATAATGTTATGTATACCTAGCATTATCTGGAATGATGTTTTTACAAAACCTACCCATCTAGAAGAAATATTTTTAATATAAGAAGTGTCCAAAATATTTGAGAAATGTTTTAAACATAGACAGGGATCTATGTGAATTAGTGACTTTAGATATGAAACCAGTCAGTTGCCGTGGATTCTGCCAAAGATGCAATGTTTTCCTTATCCCTAGCTGCAAACTTCCTCTGTTTAAAGGTTTTACAGAGGCTAGTTCTCATGATGAAAAGCATTCCTCTGGCTACATCAGGTTCAGAAGAACAAAAAATGGGAAGGGAGAGGAGAGCTCTTGAAATTGCTCATTGTGGCTGCACCTGAATAGCTGAATAATTTTGCACAAAATCAAATACCAAACACTTCTGGATGTGGTGGGTGATCCATTTCTATATCTGCAGGAAGTAGGGAAAGTTTGATTCTAAGCAGTTGCCATAATACTGAAAGTGAAAGTATAACTTCTGAGTGATCGTTATCAAATTCCAGTGACTAAGAATATTGCCATCTGAATTGGTGAGATAATATTTTGTTTAAGTTTCCTTCTCTGATTGTCTGACTGAATTTGCCATATTTTTATACCTTGGAGCTACTGAATCTTTTTTTCTTTACAGTTATTTATCAAGAGCTGAGGTAAACTGATTGTTTGGTCTTTGGCTTTTCACATGTATGTCATAGCTTCTACTTAGGATAAAACATTTTTGATGTCGCAGTTTGTACTATCTTCCCAATACAGTAGAGAATATTGTAATCGCTATGACACTATGAAGGATAATAATAGCTATGATAATAGTATGTTTGCTGCAATACATTATTAGACTGAGCAAGATCATAATGTACCATGCTTTTCCCAACGCTACCTTTCTCAAATAATTTAAAGTCAGTGCTGCTTAAATGATATGCAACAGTATGTTTTACTCTTCACGGGGATGAAGTGTGCAATTTCCAAAGTCTCCTAATTCAGTAATCTAGCTCTGAAGGATTTTGGGGAGGGTGCTTCTGATAGCCCTTTATTATCTACTTTCTCATTTCGAAACATACTTTGAGTGCTATGGCAACATGTCCTTCTGCTGATCAGCCAACCAATGTATAAATGGTTGCAATGTGACTGGGCAATGTACTCTCTGAAATTAAAATAAAAACTTTCTCAGGTCACCACTCACATCCTTTCTTGGGGAGCATTTGGTCAATGAGGGAATTGGAGTTTTAAGGAGGCAGGGTTATAGTACTTATGTTCATCTCACTCAAATATTGTTGAAATGATAGATTTGTATGCCTCAGAGGTTTCACGGAAAATTGCGTTGTTTCAGTATAAGTGGCATGAGGTTAAGATGTGCTTGAATCAAGTTGGATTCCTGGTGACTGCAGGGACACTTCCTGGATAACAATAAAGAGAGCCAATTTGGTCTAGTGGTTATGGTACCAAGCTAGAAAGTGGGGGACTGTGAGTTGTAGTCCCTTAGCCATGAAAGCCAACTGGGTGACTGGGTCAATCACTCTCTCTCAGCCCAACCTATCTTTTGTTGTGGGGAAAATAGGAGGAAGATGGAGTATCATGTATGTTTGCTGCCATGAGTTATTTGTAAAAATAATAATGAAGGGATATAAATAAATAAATATAAACAACCTCCTTCTNGCAGAATGTATGAAGATGCCATAAATGTGCACCAAAAATGAAGCATGAGTGAGAAAAGTGATTATCTGAAAGAATGGATGAGCATGGACTATGCATGAAAGAAAGTGGGGTTTGTGTATATAAACAATTACGTAAGCTAGCAGGTGAACATCAACTACCTCCTCGAATTCAGACTTTTAAAAGTAATGCACTATTTTTTTTAAAAAAAAACATTTATCCTCATGTTCTCATGGTTGTTAAGTGGTTTCCTGATTGACTTTGCTTATCAGAAGGTGGCAAAAGATGATCATATGAACCTGGGACACTGCAGCCGTCATAAATATGAGTCAGTTGCCAAGCATCTGAATTTTGATCATGTGACCATGGGGATGCTGCAGTGGTTGTAAGTATGAAAAATGGTCACGGGTCACTTTTTCCAATGACGTTGTAACTTTGAACAGTCACTAAATGAACTGTTATAAGTCGAGGACTACCTGTACTCTCAACTAGAAAATCTAATATAGGTAGTCCTTGATTGATGACCATAACTGAGTGTGTCAAGTGGGTCATTACGTGACTGGACCTGACCTTTTTTGTGGCAGTCGTAAACAAACACAGTGGTCATAAAGTGAATGCTGCTGTTAAATCATTATTCGCTATGATTTTTTTCTCCAGAACTGAAAGTAAACACTGGCTTCCAGAAAAAAATAAGGTGACCAAAACTGGATCACCATATTATAAAAAAGATGTTGAGATTCTGGAAAGAGTATAGAAAGAGCAACAAAGATGATTAGAAGGCTGGAAGCTAAAACATATGAAGAATGATTCAGGAATTGGGTATGTTTAGTCTAGCGAAAAGAAGGACTAGGGGCGATATGATACTGTAGCAGTGTTCCAATATTTGAGTGGCTGTCAAAGAAGAGGGGGTCAAACTATTTTCCAAAGACAAGAGAAGACACAACGGATGGAAACTAATCAAGGAGAGAAGCAACCTAGAACTAAGGAGAAATTTTCTGACAGTGAGAACAATTAACCAGTGGAACGGCTTGCCTTTAGGAGTTGTGTGTGCTCCATCAGTGGAAGTTTCTAAAAAGAGATTGGACAGCCACTTGTCTGGAATGGTATAGGGTCTCCTGCTTGTGCAGAGGGTTGGACTAGAAGACCTCCAAGGTCCCTTCCAACTCGGTTAACATGTTGTTTGTTTGTCTTTCCTTTGCAGTGGCTAGCTGCTTGGGATTCAAAAGATTGATAGTAGATGTTGCTGTTTCAACCCAAAACATATTCATCTTAATTCATCTCCATCATAATACCCATTTTTCCAAATACTTTCCCAACTCTGAATTATTTTGATTGTTAGTAGCTTTTTTTAAAAAAACCCACTGCTTTTCAGTCCCAACATGCTGTCCAAGCAATTCATGCTATGGGCTTTTAAATCAGTATTGTAATAAACTGTCGGCTTAGAGGACATTAAGAAAATTGGATCAGGGGAGAAAGTTTTTCTGGAGGAAAACCCTGCTTTTATTGAAAACTTTTGTAGGATTAATGTACTTACATGAAAATCTGGGACAGAGAGCTATGAAAGATGGTAGAAAGCTGCAAATGTCTTTCCTCAGTGTGGAACCCATATGATACTACCCAGCCCTTCTGAATCATTCTTAAAAAGGAAGTACAGGAAGTCCTCAACTTATGACTTATCATTTAACAACCACCCAAAAGTTACATGACCTGGTGTCAAAGTTCCAACCTCCCCTTGTCCCCCGCCCTGGGACGTGTCACTGCATTTCAGGTGCTCATTTATGGCCATCTGCGGCATCCTCTGGTCATGTGACTGTGATTTATGTCGGGTTTTTTTTGTCAAAACGTGTAACTAAACACTGCTTTTGGAAACTTAAGAGTTTTTGACAAAAACGCATCATAGGAACCAACAGTTTACTTTCAGTTTTTGATGAAAATGCATTATAGGAACCAATGGGTTCACTTAATGACTCTGGAATTTGTTTTACAACCACTGCCAAAAATGTGGTAAAATTGGGTCCAGTCAGCAACCTTGGGCAGGCTCCATTACAGTTGTAAATCGAGGACCACCTATACATGGACAATAAATAAATGGTTTGTCACTGACCTCTTCCAGAATATTTTGCAAACTTCCTTGTATATCTTACAGACCCAGAATTTTCTGGTGGTCCCTGTTCATCTGCTAACTAGGCTTAATCTTGATTAGGTTTTGAGAGATCAGTCAGGATAGTTTTGATGCTATCAGCTATGCCACTATTCCTAGATTTCATTAAAATTATGTAATTATAATGTTCTGTCGTTGTAAGTTATTTAGCACTGATATAAAGGTGAATTTAATAATTAAAAATATTGCAACTCTTTGGCTCTGTTTAACATTACCTTCCTTTTACTCCACCAGTCCAGTAGGCATCCCTTCCTACTGGATTGCACAGATTTTACTAATTTATACACCTTTGTAGAAAACTCCCAGCCTCAAGTATTGGGCCCAAGTAAAAATTTTGCACACAATTTCTTTTCATGCCTTGGTATGTCAGATGGGCTTGTAATGGCTGATACAGTGCAATAGCTCCTTTGTATAATTTTGAATTATAATTATGAAATGAAACTGCCGAAGTTGTAATTTGTAAAAAGTAAATCAGCTTTCCTTACTTTGGTGCCCTCTATAGATGTTTTGACTTCAATTCTTAAATTACCAACAACTTGAGATGGATGTATCTTTCCTTTCGTCTCATTTTTATACCACCGAAATTTCTCTTTTCTAAGAAATTTTCTAAGAAATAGGACTGTGCATCTTTTCTCTGAGAAAAGTGGTAGAAGTTTCAGAACAATCCTCCTCTAAGGTACCAGCATCTTCTTTCAAACTGTGATTTAGCCTCACTTTTCTTTTACAAGTGTAACTAAAAATTTACAAAAAGTTTGCAAAAAATATCCTCACGAACCTAAATATTTGGTACAATATCTACCTTGATCACCACAGGCAACACAATAAATTTAGTGTTTCTTTTCCTTATCCATCTCCAAATAAATTTAAGTTAAGAATGGAAACAATAACCCTTCAGGAATTAGCCTTACCAAATAGTCATAATTTTACCCTAATTTCTGTAGTGAACTAGATCTGGGGACAAGCCATTGAAAAAGAAAATGGAACTTGGAGGAAGCTCAGAAAATTATTCTGAGGATCATTAGGAAGGAAATCAGAGGGTCAGAAGAAAAAAAAAGTACTCTCTCTGTCCACTTTACATTTCTTTTCTGCTGTGCATTCATAACACTGGCTTCTGATTTGAATCCAGCTTTGTGAGTTCAACTACTGATTACTTAGTGTTAGTGATTTCTGTGCACATTCTGGTGCATAGACCATTTTACTTTCACCATTTACTGCTTTTGTAACATTTGACAAATCTGGCAGGTGCATGCTGTAAAAATCTCTCTTGATGGTTCTGCTTATAACATTGTGCAGTGGAATATTTTATTTAAGGTTTCTGGAAATTGTCAGCCCCCTTCATTTTGCACAGGAAAATTAAATGAATTCAGCAGCAGTGTACTCCAAAATCTATAATAATGAAGGCCAGGCTGTCTAGGCTATTGTAATTTTCAGTCCATGGTTTCATTATCAAATAACTAATTAGAAAGTTCTTGGCACCTTCCCAGAAACCTTTAGGCTTTTAAAAATTTAGATATTTCTTCTGCTGGAATAGCTTCATCCTTGGCTTTCTAACAGCGAGATCATTGATATCAAATCTGGTAGTTTTACTACTGTAAGCCTCTTTTCCCTAAGATGGAAGGTCAGATCTGGTTGTGTAAAATATTTGTTATATGTCATAATGTTATGTATACCTAGCATTATCTGGAATGATGTTTTTACAAAACCTAACCATCTAGAAGAAAGATTTTTAATATAAGACGTGTCCAAAATATTTGAGAAATGTTTTAAACATAGACAGGGATCTATGTGAATTAGTGACTTTAGATATGAAACCAGTCACTTGCCCTGGATTCTGCCAAAGATGCAATGTTTTCCTTATCGTTAGCTGCAAACGTCCTCTGTTTAAAGGTTTTACAGAGGCTAGTTCTCATGATGAAAAGCATTCCTCTGGCTACATCAGGTTCAGAAGAACAAAAAATGGGAAGGGAGAGGGAGCTCTTGAAATTGCTCATTGTGGCTGCACCTGAATAGCTGAATAATTTTTGCACAAAATCAAATACCAAACACTTCTGGATGTGGTGGGTGATCCATTTCTATATCTGCAGGAAGTAGGGAAAGTTTGATTCTAAGTAGTTGCCATAATACTGAAAGTGAAAGTATAACTTCTGACTGATGGGTATCAAATTCCAGTGACTAAGAATATTGCCATCTGAATTGGTGAGATAATATTTTGTTTAAGTTTCCTTCTCTGATTGTCTGACTGAATTTGCCATATTTTTAATACCTTGGAGCTACTGAATCTTTTTTTCTTTACAGTTATTTATCAAGAGCTGAGGTAAACTGATTGTTTGGTCCTTGGCTTTTCACATGTATGTCATAGCTTCTACTTAGGATAAAACATTTTTGATGTCGCAGTTTGTACTATCTTCCCAATACAGTAGAGAATATTGTAATCGCTATGACACTATGAAGGATAATAATAGCTATGATAATAGTATGTTTGCTGCAATACATTATTAGACTGAGCAAGATCATAATGTACCATGCTTTTCCCAACGCTACCTTTCTCAAATAATTTAAAGTCAGTGCTGCTTAAATGATATGCAACAGTATGTTTTACTCTTCACGGGGATGAAGTGTGCAATTTCCAAAGTCTCCTAATTCAGTAATCTAGCTCTGAAGGATTTTGGGGAGGGTGCTTCTGATAGCCCTTTATTATCTACTTTCTCATTTCGAAACATATTTTGAGTGCTATGGCAACATGTCCTTCTGCTGATCAGCCAACCAATGTATAAATGGTTGCAATGTGACTGGGCAATGTACTCTCTGAAATTAAAATAAAAACTTTCTCAGGTCACCACTCACATCCTTTCTTGGGGAGCATTTGGTCAATGAGGGAATTGGAGTTTTAAGGAGGCAGGGTTATAGTACTTATGTTCATCTCACTCAAATATTGTTGAAATGATAGATTTGTATGCCTCAGAGGTTTCACGGAAAATTGCGTTGTTTCAGTATAAGTGGCATGAGGTTAAGATGTGCTTGAATCAAGTTGGATTCCTGGTGACTGCAGGGACACTTCCTGGATAACAATAAAGAGAGCCAATTTGGTCTAGTGGTTATGGTACCAAGCTAGAAAGTGCCCCCTGACACTCAACATCAGGGAATCGGTACTTTCGGTTGACCCACTGACCCAGTTAGTGAGAGAGAGTCGGGTTGGATAGAAAACAACACCCCTTTTATCCTCCTTCTACCTCATAGTACATACAAACGACGGTACTCAATAAACATTTTTATTATTACTTCCCTATATTTATTTATTTATATTTGTTGGAGGAAGACCGCCACCTCCGCTACCACCACCACTTCCTCCTCCTCCTCCTCCTCCTCCTCCTCCTCCTCCTCCTCCTCACTGTGATCAGAAACAACTTCTTGGAAGTTTAACCAATTAGGACTGTACTTTGTTTTTTTTCAGGATTAGCCAATGTCAGCTGTGTGCTGTCATATAGGATCCTAAATCTGCAAGTTGCTTCCAACCCCACATAGGGCACTAGTTGAAAATAATGACCCAGGAATAAATGTGACAAAATCTCAAACTTTGTATTCATATTGATTAGACTACTTTAATAGTTGAAAATGCAAATGATCTCATGTTCTAGTAGAGCATTCTAGTAGTTCTAGAAAATCAAGGAGCACAGTGAAACAATGAGACTAAGATTAGGGTGATTTTGAGGCAGGAATTAAAATGTAGTGTAAAAGAGGCTTAACATAAATTTAAAAAGAAAGTGACGCCCCATGATCCTCTGCCAAACTTAAACGAGGGATAATGTTTTGCTTCACTCACTTAGCTCCATCACTTCACTGTGTGGGCCTTGTCCTCCCCCCAAAAAATGAATTTATCTGCTTCGAAAAGGTTGCACCCTTCTGGATTACATGAGGGAAACACTCATAATAAAGCAGATTGTTGGATAAAGTTTGGAACTCTTTAAAAATATTACATCAGCTGGAAGAAAAAGAATTAGAGTTGAACAATCACCTAATACAATATTATTCCCACAGATAAAATAGCTGCACCACCCAGTTCTTAAGTCTCAGAAAATGACCTTTGCATAGTTGCCCTTGAATGTCAATGCTTGTTAACTGTTTCCCCTTTCTTTGGTTCCTTTCTTTGGTCCTGTTAGAAAGAAGAGTCTGGAACTGTGGACAGCAAAACAGCAGCAGCTTTAAGTACTTTTCTCTCCACAGTGCCAAACCATAAAAAGGCCCTATGTGCTTTGTGCAAACACATGGTCTAGTAAGAACAAGCTTTTGCCAGAATTCCACATTTGTAAATGCAGTAAACATCAAAAAAAAAACAAAAAAAAACCAAGCAACTTAACCTCAACAGACTTTCCTAAATATAATTAATTAAGCTAATTTGGTTTAGTGG
This sequence comes from Protobothrops mucrosquamatus, assembly GCF_001527695.2. NCBI lineage: Eukaryota > Metazoa > Chordata > Lepidosauria > Squamata > Viperidae > Protobothrops > Protobothrops mucrosquamatus. Next base: position 145,187 of record NW_015387520.1, on the reverse strand, counting down.
TTAAGGCACCAGGCTAAAAACCAGGAAACTCTGAATTCTAGTCCCGCCATAGGCATGAAAGACAAATGGGTGACCAGTCCCTCTCTTTCAGCCCAACCTACCTCATATTATTGTTATAGGGAAAATAGAAGGAAGACAGCATATTAGGCATGTTCACTGCCTTTACTTATAAAGTAATAAAGATGGGAGAAAAATCAAATAAGAAAGAAAGAAAGAAAGAAAGAAAGAAAGAAAGAAAGAAAGAAAGAAAGAAAGAAAGAAAGAAAGAAACTATTGCTGGTTTTCCAATAGCTGCTTTAGAGCAGATGTTGATGGATATGAACACCTTCTATGAGCAAGAATTAAGTCCGTAAGATGGGTCCCCAACCCCTGGTCCGTGGACCAGTACCAGGCCATGGCATGCCAGCAATCAGTCTGCACAAATAAGCAAAGCCCCATCTGTGGGATGCAGGCAGCACACAAAACCACACCCCCTCTGGTCCATGGAAAAACCTCTCTCCACTAGGTCCCTGGTGCCCAAAAGGTTGGGGACCTCTGCCGTAAGAAGCAATCAAAGTGGAGTTCTTCGGGATCTTTGCTTTTTTTTCACTCCAGACAAAGACCACAGAATGAGGCTGGTTACCATCCAAAGGGATTAGGGCAGAGGAAGAGACAGTGACAACATTAAAAGGTGCTGACTTTGTTCTGTTTCTAATAAAATTCATTCTTTATTCTTCGGTTCTGAATTCTTGTGACACCTGATTCTGCTGTGTTCTGTTCAGAAGGAAAGAAAAATTCAAAATTATACAGCGGACTATGGGAATTAATTTAGGCATCATTTTTACTTTTATCTTTTCAAGGATAAGATTGTGACTTCACTAATACTGAAATTCTGCACAAAAAACCTCCCTAAAACACTACTTTCCCAAGACTTGGACTCATACTCTCCCTTTCTTCCAGATTTTGGGAAGGACTCTTTACCAGATTCATATTTACTATTGGAGATACTTCTTTCCATTGTAGAGTTCTGTGAACATCCTTTGAAGATAAATCTAAAATTGTGAAAAAATGAATAAGGGAGATTCTGTTCTTATCAAGTTTTATTATAGGTTCTCCAGAAAATATAAGCATTTTTTTTAGCTTACCTCCTCACCTTTTAACATAGGATGTGGAAGTTTACTTTAGAATGAGTATTTCTAGAGACTGGAATCTGTTTTAGGTTTGGCTTATAGTTGCTATAGGCATTTTAAAAGTTGCTATAATATATGTGTAAAACAGGAATTGGATCATCAAATTTCACATGAAAAAGGACATACTAGTGAAGGCTACTAAACTCCCAACCCTCACTTATTATTAATTCCTCATCAGCTGCTGTCACATGATTTATTACAGTACTAGGTTAACTTTAGTTGAAACTATTTTATGATTTTAATAATTTTGCAAAAAAGTGGCTTTACTTAGAAGAGCTTACATCTTGCGACGATACATTTAACACCATGAACAACAGCATCTGCCCATCCCAGGTCCTTGGGAAGGTGGATAAAAATGCCAGATCCAGTCTAAATAACTGGCTGACTACATGATAAACAATAATGATAAGCAAAGAAATACCTGAAAATAGCAATAGAATGATTGTGGCAAAAGAAAGCAGAGATAGTACCAATAGCAATCTGTGTTGGAATTTTGGTGCAACCCCAAAACAACCGAAGCAGCACTTGAACATCATCAACATTAACAAAATCATCATTAGTCAATTGCAAAAGGCAGCATTACTTGGAACAGCTTACATCCTGTGATGATACGTTTAACACCATCAAACAACATCTGCCTACATCCCAAGTCCTTGGGAAAGACTTGATGGGTGGATAAAAATGCCAAATTCAGTCTCAACATTTGGTTGACTATGCAATGAACCATCATAATGGCAGAATGGATGCTTAAAATTTCTGGTTTACAAGCCTGTTGTGCTTATAATACATCTGGAAGGTTCATAAAAAGTTTTCAGATGTTATATGGAATGCTGAGAACAGCTGATATGTAGTACTATGGTATATCCTAAGAATAAATACAACACGCATGAGAAGGTGGCAATTTGAGCAATAGGCAGCTTTCATAGAACACAGAAAATAACTCCACAAATGATTTACTCATTATATAAAGTCAGATAGCCTCTTTTTCCCCAGCCTGGGGAAATTATGATTTCTTCATTTTAATTCAACTCACATTTTGTCCGGTCTTAATAAAGGTATTGTCCACCTTGTTTGTTATGATCAATAATCAGCTATATTAAATTCTGGTTAATCAGCTTCAGTGATCTTAGATATAAATGAATAAATCTAATTTTTGCCATGTTGATGATTATTAGTATTTCTAGGAAGAAATTCTGTTTGATTTAGAGGTAATTTCTCAACTATCTTTACTGCAATGGAAAAATACATAGAATACACAAAATTCATTTTGAACGCCTGAGGAAAAATACTCCAGTATGCATTTATGTGCATGCACAGAAAATTATAACTCATTGTTAATATATATTTCAATTCTCAGTGGCATTTTGAAATTAAAAAATATGTAGTGATGTTGTATTTAAAGTAGTTCAAACATGGTAAAAATAATAATAGAAAAGATTGGTGTTTTCTGACATGAGAATTACAGAACAACAAGGGAAATCATCAAGTACTTCCCTATTGGAGATAGTAAATTCTAATAATACACTGGAAGTTGCTTCAGTGGTCGCCCTTTTCCATCCTTTCAGTGATTGGTTTCACACATTGCATTAAACTATTACAGGCTATTGTTCAGTCACTAAGTCGTGTACACTATTTGCGACCCCATGGACCGCAGCACACCAGCCCCCCTATCTTCCACTGTCTTCCGGAATCTGCCCAAACTTATGCCCACTGCATCAATGACACTATCTAATCATCTCATCCTCTGCCATCCCTTTCTCCTTTTCTCTTCAGTCTTTCCAAATAACAGGGTCTTTTCCAGTGAGTTCTCTCTTCTCATTTGTTGGCCAAAGTATTTGAGCTTCAGTTTCAAGGACCAGGGCAAAATGTCTTAAATAATGCCTCAGGAATTTAGTTTAGATCCCTATGGCTAATATATATATATATAAACCTTCAACTCCTTATTCTAAAAAAGATGAAATGCTCAAGCAAAGACTTGCAGGTTTTCATTCATGTGGCTTACTGAAGCAAGATCTGCCTATAGATAAATATGTATGGGAGAAAAGAATTACCCTGTTCAAGTAATCAGTTTTGAACAGCCAAAGCAATATTCACAAGCGAAGGTAATTAAAGTTAAGGAAACCTAAGGGTGACTTTAAAGTATTGTCTATTGCTTCTGGATAATTATTAGATTATAAGATCCAAGTGTGGGAGAAGGTAATGAGAATAACTGTGAGTCAATTGCACCACTGTAAGTAAAATAAGATTAAAGTATTAATCTTCTGTACGCTCGATTAACCAGAGGATTAAATGCAAAACAAGTCGTCAGAATATGGGGATTGATTCTTTCATTGTTTGTTTTTCAGTAGGCAAATAGAGTCTTCATTAGTAACTTGCCTAATGCTAGAGGAAACTATTAATCTTTTTTACTGCTTTTTGAAAGGGAACTGAAGGCAGGTTCAACAAGAGATAGCAACTTATGCTCTATCATACTTCCCAATCAGTGGTGGGATTCAGCTGGTTTGCACCACTTTGGCAGATCCAGTAGCTAATTTTTTGTTGCCCAGGCCCAGAATGGACTTCTGGAAACAGCATCCACACAGAGAACCGGTTGTTCACATATTTGAATCCCACCACTATTCCCAATGTTGTATTTATTAAACATGTTTGTTTGATTTCAGTACAAAATCATATTGGCATAACCTACCTGACTTAAGCTGATCTCTCATTCTCATTAGGAATGCAACAGTCAGAATTCTGAGCTATCATACTGTAGCTGAATTCCAAGCTCCAACTTGGACAATCATATATTGCCTCAAGCAGGTTTGAGGGGGATGGGAAGTAGTAAATGTTGTAGAACAGGGGTGTCAAACTCAATTTCATTGAGGGCCGCATCAGCATTGCGGTTGCCCTCGGGGGGCCGGGTGGGTGCGGCCTACTGGATGGGCATGGATGGAGTGGGTGTGGCTTACTGGGTGGGCATGGCCAGCTCTACATCGTTCGCGTCAAGGGTGCCTGTCGGGGCCTGGGCAGGAGTGGGACAGATCTGAGGGTCTCTGGAAGAAGGGGGTGGGACCGAGGCAAGCACCAAGCCATGGTCCATTTCTTCATTCCTCACAAAGGGTGACACCTCCCCAGCATGCACTTAGGGGGTTGGGCCAACACGGCAGGGGCTGGTTCCTCACTGTTTCTAGACGGCCTTGTGGAGCTAAGACTGAATGCATTTCAGCATAGATGGCCACCACAAAATTGTACATTGGCTCCCGGCTGGCCTGGGCCAGGACCAAGGCAGCGGGGGCGGTTCCCTCACTGTTTCCAGGATGGCTTCGCAGGCCACATGAAACCACTTTGCGGGCCGCATCCGGCCCCCGGGCCTTGTGTTTGACATGTCTGTTGTAGAAGAAGAAGAAGAAAGTAACAAAACAGATTCCAACTTCCACAAGTACCATAATTTCTTTAGTGAAGTTCCACCCTTGACTAGTTTAGATACAAATCTGTTGAACATGAGAAATATCTCCCAAAGCATTGTTAAATCATTTAAAACAATAGCTTTGCAGTTAAGCACTTCTGATTGCAAAGAATAGCCACAATGCATCACAGAATTTACTGTAACATTGTTAAGTTCATTATTTAGCCTAGATGCAATCCATGTTTTAATTAGATTAGCCTGCAATAATTTGTGTTAGATAAAAAGTTAGTTTCAGTTTATTATTTATCTTGAATTTATACTCAATCTATGCAGATATTAATGCACTTTGCTATTTTTTTTTCCATTTGGTGGGTCTATTGTGAGTCAGACATTCTGTGAAATGTAGTCATTGCAGATAGTATAGACCAGGGGTAGGCAACCTTGGCTCTTTTATGACTCGTGGACTTCAACTCCCAGAATTTCTGAGCCAGCAATTCAAAGCCAAGGTTGCCTACCCCTGGTATTTAGACTTTCTCAAAGATTTATTCTTGTAACTGCAGTCTGTTTATTTATTTGTCTATATTTAATTTTAATCGTCTCCATGTTAATGCTGAATTTTACAACTTTAAATAACTCAGACTTTATATTTAGTTGTTATATTTGGTTTAACAATTTAATGTAATTATCTCCTTTTATTGTTGAACATCTTGCTATCAAATATATTTCTAAACATTTGACCTTTTTGCCATTCTATTTTTTCTGATAATTGCTTTTTTTGTTTATTTGTAACATTTTTAACTGTCACTTTAGTTTTTTTTTCTGTTTATCTTTAATCCTGCTATCTTTCCAAATTGTTCTATCTTTTCCAACAGTTTAGGAATCGTCTCTAAAGGTTCCTCTAGAATGAATACCAAATCATCTGCAAATGCTTGCAGTTTGTAGGTTTCACCTTTTATTTTCAATCCTTTAATTTCTGGATCTTGCCTAATGTTTCTATTTAAAACTTCCAAAGTTAAGATAAATAGCAATGGGGATAATGGACATTCTTGTCTTGTGCCTTTTCGTATATAAGTTTATGTAAATAAAATAAATAAATATCAAAATTCTCTGTGTAATCCCCATTTACAATTACTTTTGCTGATTGTTTCTGATATATTGTCTGAATAATATTTATAAAGTTTTGACCAAAGTCCATTGTTTTTAGTTGTTGAATCATAAATTGCCAAGAAACATTATCAAATGCCTAAAAATACTAGTGCCAGTTGTTTCCCTGGATGAAGTTCTTAATATTCCAATATATCTAATATTACCCTCAAATTATTTTTTATTTGTCTCTTTGGCAAAAATCCATTTTGATCTGGGTGTATAAAATCAATCAAAAATCTTTTCAGCCTCTCACCTATTATTGAAGTGAAGATTTTATAGTCCACATTCAGTAGTGATATCGGTCTATAGTTTTTAATCTGGGTCATTGGCTTCTGTCCATGTATTTGGGAGTTTTGCCTCCACATTTTTCAATGGTGAACTTAATATATCTTGTAAACATTTATAAAACTCTGCCCGGAGTCCATCTGGTCCCAGTGTTTTTTCATTTTTTTGTCTTTTTATTGCCTCTGTCAATTCCATCATTGTTATTTTTTCATTTAATATAGTCTTAAAGTTTTCTGGATTTTTTTGGTAAATTATTTTCTTCCATGTATTGAGTCATTTTCTCCCATGGAGTTTCTTCCTTGTCTTACAGTTTCTCATAGTATTCTTTAATTATCTTTTTTATTGCTTCATTTTTAAATTGTAAACAGCCTTTTTCAACTACTAAATTGTTTATCAATTTTTTCGCCTTCTGTTTTTTAAATTTATAAGCTAACTATCTTCCTGGTTTGTTTGCATTTTCAAAAAAGTTTTGCTTTGCTGTTTGTTGTGCCAATTTTTCTGATTCTGTTAAGTTTAATTTATGTTTTATTATTTCCATTTGTCTTTTCAATATTTTCTTTT
>NW_015387520.1:60902-138618 GCF_001527695.2 Protobothrops mucrosquamatus | reverse complement strand
AAACAGCCTTTTTCAACTACTAAATTGTTTATCAATTTTTTCGCCTTCTGTTTTTTAAATTTATAAGCTAACTATCTTCCTGGTTTGTTTGCATTTTCAAAAAAGTTTTGCTTTGCTGTTTGTTGTGCCAATTTTTCTGATTCTGTTAAGTTTAATTTATGTTTTATTATTTCCATTTGTCTTTTCAATATTTTCTTTTCTGGGTTTATTTGTAGTTCTAATTTTCTAAATTCTTCTCTTAACAACTGACATTGTTGTCTCTTTTCTTTATTTTTTTTCGCCATGTATGTTATCTCTATGCCTTGAAAATATGCTTTGGTTGTATCCTATACATTTTGTAATGTTGTATCTTCTTTTTCTTTGAAGAAAAATTCCATTTCTTTTGTTGCTAAGTCTATAAATTCTTTCTCTTTTAATATAGATTGATTCAAAGTCCATCTTATTTTTTTCTGCATTCCTTTCCACACCATTTTTAATGGGTTATGATCTGCCCAAGTATCTAATTATATTTCAATTTCCTGCATATTAACCCTTAATTCAGGTGTCATTCAAATCATATCAATTCTGGACCAAGTTGTTATATATGTGTTCTTCTATATGTAAGAATATAAAAGAATGTTTTATATATGTATTCCTTTTATTGCCTATTGTGTGCCACCCAGCATCACTTCTTGCAAGATGTGCAGCTATATAAATTTGATTAATTAATAAATGAATCATAATGTTTGTTGCTTTGGTTTAAGGTATTACGTGAATCTGACTATAGTAATTTCTGACTTGGCGTATTTTAAAAACTTAGGCAATTGTGTTTTGTCCCACAAGGTCCCTTGGTTTTGTGCATTGTGTAAAATTGTCTACATTCAGATGACATAGAATGAAATAGTACAATATATCTCTAGTGCCAATTTCTATGTTTATTGTTGAAAATCTGTACCTGTATGTGTATAGAAATGCCCATGGAAAGCTCTCTCCATGCTGTCAGAAGCTCTGGAAAAGTTGCCTATTGAACTAAAGAAAGAAAAGGCATGGATATGTCACCCTGCATGTGTTTCTGTGGGCCATTTTATTAGGAACCAAAGTTATAGTTGCTAGGAATTATAATTATCTGCCCAAAGATGAGGGAAAGATAACTTTCTTTGTTTATATCACTCTGTCTCAACCTTGGCAGCTTGAAGATGAGTGGACTTCAACTCCCAGAGTTTCCCAGCCAGCCATGCAGGCTGGGGAATTCTGAGAGTTGAAGTCCCACACATCTCCAAGCTGCCAAGGTTGAGAAACATTGGTTTATATCAGAGGTCCTCAACCTTGGCAACTTTAAGACTTGTGGACTTCAACTCCCAGAATTTCTCAGCCAGCTTTGCTGGCTGAGGAATTCTGGGAGTTGAAGTCCACAAGTCTTAAAGTTGCCAAGGTTGAGGACCCCTGGTTNTCTGAGAGTTGAAGTCCCACACATCTCCAAGCTGCCAAGGTTGAGAAACATTGGTTTATATCAGAGGTCCTCAACCTTGGCAACTTTAAGACTTGTGGACTTCAACTCCCAGAATTTCTCAGCCAGCTTTGCTGGCTGAGGAATTCTGGGAGTTGAAGTCCACAAGTCTTAAAGTTGCCAAGGTTGAGGACCCCTGGTTTATATGATTTATATCACTGCCCATCTCACATAAATGACTGTGGATGGCTTACAAGATTAAAACACACAACAAATAATTCCCAGTTTAGCCCAAGGATATACAATAGCCCCACTCACAGAAAAACACATCAATTACAGAATTCATCTACCTACTTGATCCAACTGCCTGGGGAAATAGCCAGGTCTTCAATGCCTTGTGAAATGCGCTATTATTTTATATCTGGGAGAAAAGGCCACGATCGCACAAAATCAAATCATTTTAATACTATGGGATTTAATGGAAAGTATTTTTCAAAATATACTGGGTGAGCTAAAGTTTTCTTCATTTTGATTTGGTTATAAACCCCCTCCCTCCTTTTAAGTTGTGTGAATTAACCAATAATAATACATATCTAAAACCTCATTTATTTCAATGTTATAGTCATGGGTTTAAATCAGCGTTTCTCAACTTGGTAGTTTCCAGATGGATCAAACTACAACTCTCCAAATCCCAGATACAGATTACTAACTATATTGAGTCCATTCAGTCAGTTATTAAATGTGCTACTACTCTTCACTAGCCATAATACATATACTGTATGTCATTACTATTTAAACTCTGAACTCTTTTTCTTTATGGAAGGAGCCATCAGAAGTACCTATCTAGTTATACATATTAAAGCTGATAATATATGAATAGTATTGTTCCCATCTATTACCTCACAACAAGGTAGTTTCAGCCTCGGTTTATGATTCGTGCAATCACTTGGCACATAAGGGTTTAAAAACATTTGGCTCTTGGCCCAAAATGACTTCATCTCGCTATAAATCTCCTATTTGTTGGTAACAAAGCTATTAACAAGCTGTGCTGGAGCCACAACAGGCAAAATATAAATTACTCAAATAAATTAGCAGGTGCTGCAGAATAATTAAACCTGTATTAGATGTATCTCACTTAACCAAGCTTGCTTTGTAGAGAAGAAGGATTCCTTTTCATTACCCCTCATCCCCCCAATGGCCTGTGATGGTTGCTAATTTATAATCTTGTGTTTCCCTGGCAGGGTGATATCCAGCAGATGCTGATTGTTGATGATCCCAGAGCAGCGTATGATTACTGTGAGCACTACAGCCCAGACTGTGATTCTCCTGTGCCTAACGCTTCCCAAGCTCAAGAACCTCAAGTGGAGGAAGTAAGCAATGAGCCATTTTTTTAATTAAATGTATTATACTTTAGCACAGCGGTTCTCAACCTATGGGTCACGACCCCATTTGGAGTCGATCGACCATTTCACGGGGGTTGCCAAGCAAGGCTGTCCGCCATTTTTCCCCCTTTTCCGGCAGGTGCCTTACCTCCCTTGAGCTGGGCCAGCTGGTGGTCGGCCTGCTCCGTCTCTGCCACTTGCCAGCTACGCCTCGGCCGGCGCAGGGGGCAGAACCATGCATGCACAGCGCTCCCGGGCAGGGAAAGTCCTCGACTTACGACCGGTTGGGTAGTCCTTGACTTACGACCGGTTTAGTCCTCGACTTACGACTGGTTTAGTCCTCGACTTACGACCGGTTTAGTCCTCGACTTACGACCGGTTGGGGGTCGCGGCATTAAAAAGGTTGAGAACCACTGCTTTAGCAGATATGTTGGATTTATGCTATTGTGGAAGATTGACCTGGAGCTAAATTCCTCCCATTCTGAATGTGAGAGAATCAAATATTGCCTCTCTGTCCTATCTTGCAATGCATGTGTAATTTATACCCAGACTGCTTTTCTGAATATATTCAAGACCCTCCTTCAATTAAATAGACAGAAATGTAATGTTTTTTTCCATGGGATTTTGGAATGTTGGAAATAATTAGGAAACATGGATATGTTCTCTTAAATGAGGTCATTTCATTAAAGGAGAATCTGTGACTAAGATTTCTAAATATGATTGAGCCATAGTACTCCTCAGTGAAATGGAACTATCTCACATAGTAAAAAAATAAAAAAAAAGTTTAGAAGGCACTGGCAAGAGTAAGCTCTTAACTCTCACCAGTGCATTCTTCCTGATTGCAAGCTGACTTCCAGACAATCTCTCTGGCTTCTTTGACATTTTTATAGAGTCTTCCCCTAGTCTGTTCATTTGATTCCTGCTCCATTTCTGGATTTTGTCTTGATATAATAATAATAATAAAAACTCCTGACTATTTCCCCAAATAGTCCTTGCTATTCTCCCACTGAGCCCTAAATGTGATCTCCAATCTTACAAAATAAGAGCTGAAAAAGATAGAGAAATGATAGTTGCAAATGCTATTCCAAGTTGACTTTCTATGCTTGTTTAAAAGGCTAACGAATTTGTGGAATAAGGATATGGCTTATTTTATTATATGCATGGAAGATTTTGAAGCATTGCTGTCTGATAACCCCATTGATTATAATGTACTAGTTAGATGCTTATGTTATAGTCTTTAACTATTTTTGGAGTTCAGTATATATCTGAGTCTGAGTAGGCCTTGATTGCTTTTGTGATTTATATTTAAGGCTGAGCATGCACACTGCCTACTTTATCTCTGAAGTCATGGGTGGCAGATTTTAGTGCGGGTGGACTTTCCTTCCTTTGTGTTTGTTTGTCTGCCTGCTTACTCTGTCCATGAAATCAGATACATCTTATATTTATTTCTACAGTGTTTCCCATTAGCCCACAGGTCAAAGATGAGAGAAAGGTGAATGGTGGAAAGGATCTTTATAAATACTAAATTTTGTCTTTGTCCAAAGTTCCCTACAGAGATAATTTAAACCCAATCTAAAGTTTCTAAATAAACTAGGATGGTTTATTTTTGCATGTAGTGCATGACATTTTCCAATAACCTCTGCTAATTTCTCCACGTGAATACTTATAGGATATTACAGTTGGCCTAAGAAACATAGAAACATGATCACTTGTTTGCCTTCTTGTTTACGGCAAATTTGACTGCGATTAATTGATTTTGCAACCTGTCACTTTTATGAGCCTTACTTTTGAGATTTAAAGATTTATCTTAAGATTTATTTTGAAATTTAATGTATATTTGAAATTTGTATTTCAAATGTGTTTAACAAATATTTTTGAACAGGTGTTGATTTTCAGAATGACAAGCAATAAGTATCTTTAGACCTCAAAGGACAAAGAGAATTTGCATTTTCAAATTGTGACATTGATTCATTTTGTACTTGAACATCTCTATGACCTGCTCTCTTTGGACTCCTCAGGAGCCACAAGGAATTTAAATGTAAAAGCTTCTATTTTGTATTATTGATTATTATAAGACCAATGAAAAGTTGGGACTGCTCTAGATTGAATTAAAAGACTCATTGCTTGTGGTAGGAACCTTGTGGTTTTGAATTATTCAACAGTCTGTGCTTAGGATTCAAAATATCTTAAGGATGTGCAGTGATTTCAGTTTGCTAGACAATCTGATGCTGCTATACTATCCGCACTTTCAGGCTTTGCTGCTAAGAATTTAACATCCACACCATGCAATAGGTTTTAGTATCTCAAGGATTTAGTAATCCTCTCTCTCTATCCTCTCTATTCTCCCTTTCATTAACAGAAATATAATAAATAATAATAATAATACAATACAGAGAAAATGATAAAACCAATTTATAAACACAAACACCATAACTAAGGCAGGGTGGCACAGTGGCAGAGAGAGAAAACCATGGATAGGCTGGGCAAGTGAAAAAAGCTTTCCATTCAGATATTTCATGGGTGCTCAGGAAGATCTTTAGAATAAAAGTGGGCATCTAGAAAAGAAGATACTTCAAATATTCTCCAGTCCCTGAACCATAGCTAAATAAATACCGGCAAAAGAACTGACAGCAAGGTATCTGAGGATTAGATTGAGATCTATAAATTGTTTGTGACCTTATAAATCAAAAGGAACACCATGTGGTGTACTGCTACTACTACGCCCACTACTAAAATAGTCCTCAAATTACAATCATTCATTTAGCATCCATTTGAAGTTGCAATGCCACTGGAAAAAAATTGACTTACAACTGGTTCTCACGCTTATAAACTTTGCAGCATCCCCACAATCATGTGATTAAATTTCAGGTGATGGCAACTGGCATGTATTTGCAATGGTTGTAGCGTCCCAGGTCATGTGGTTGCCATTAGTGACTTTCCTGGCAGACTGACAGGAAAGTCACACTGACAGGTAAGTCAGTGGGGGAATCTGGACTCACTTTAATAGCTGCATAGTTCCTTAAGAACTGCAGTGATGTGCCTAACAGTTTGGGGCATCTAACCATAGAAGAAAAACATCGTAACATCAGGTGTGGTTCAATTAACAAACCACCATAGGTAGAAATGGAAATTCTGGTTCCAATTGTGCTCATAAGTCAAGGACTATTTGCATTATAATTTTGAATGAGGCTTAAGAGTTGAGGCTCTGTCTCTTCTTCTTTTTTAAACATTCTCTTTCAGGATAATAATTTAATAGCTAAACAGCTTATGTAATGATGTAATGGAATATAAGTTGGATGATGCAATGATAGGAATGACTCAGCAGGGTCTGTGTCTCTTTAAGAGCCTGAGTATAAAAGGGAAGGCTTTTGTTGGAGGGTCTCTCTCTTGTTTATTTCCTGCTATAACTGCTGTGTGTTGGAGTTTGCTGTATTACCATGTATATGTATCTTGTTCCTAGTGTATATTGTAGATAGTGTAAGATAAACCACCATTTAATATAGACCACTGTTTACTGTATTTACTCCTGGATTATCTCAGCGCAATAAGACTATGCATGCTCTGACATTCTCTTTGCATTGTTCAGATACATTAAACTAAGTCAAGACAAATCATATTAGTGTAATCCCAATTTGGGAGTCAGAGATGAAAAAAAGAAGAAGAAAAAAGAAGATCCGTCTAATGATGTACATTCTGGCCTTCTCCGAGCTGGATTGTCCCCTCTAGTATGTGCATATAAGCAAAGTTGAAAATGCCTTGCTTGGAACATAATCCCACCACTCAATAAATCTCAGTGCCTTGACTGAAGAAACTGATCTCCAAAGGGAACTCTGCTTCATTTGTTTTGACTTGGCCCTAGTTGCAGGGGACATCTGAAAGAAAGCAAATACATGTTTAAATTAAAAGTGTTTTATGGAAGGAAGAGCCAAGGAAGTCTAGCTATATTTCCTCAGGGACTCATTGCACGGTTTTTTCCCCTCATTAATGTACTTTTCCTTTTCTCCCAAATCCTGCTGCCTTATTAGAGCTCTGTTTTCCCTTAGAGACACAGATCACATGAGACAGTTTTTTAATGTCTGAGACAAAGGATGTGCATGAATTAGATAAATTATCCTGAGTCAAGATAATAAAATGGTCTAGTTAGGACAGCATTTCAGGGTATTTCCTGAAAGCAATTACAACGATGTCATCCATAAATATTTCAGTAACCTTTGATTCTTGTACAGTCTTTGGGAACTGATCTCTTCTAACCTCAAATCATTTTAACATGATAAAAATTTGTGCCTTTGAGTCAAATGACATGCAGCAGTGGAGAAAAGGCGCTTTCTTTCAGAAAGGCTTTGGAATTCCTTCACTGTGGCAGTGTTGTCAATATGCATTAGATGACGTCATGTACCAGTATGCATTAAGACAGGGAAATGTCTTAGCTAAGGAGAGAGAACCAACCTAGAATTAAGGAGAAATTTCCTGACAGTGAGAACAGTTAATCGGTGGAACGACTTGCCTCCAGAAGTTGTGAATGCTCAAACACTGGAAGTTTTTAAAGAAAAGATTAGACAACCATCTGTCTGAAATGGTATAGGGTTTCCTTGGCTTGGACTAAAAGATCTCCAAGGGCCTTTCCAACTCTGTTATTCTGTCTAGCAACAACCCAATTCAATGAACTCCGTCCAGAGATTGTCAGAATTAGAAATGTTTCCAGAACTTGACAGCTTTTAGTTTTTATGGTCTTTAAACAGGATTTCTACATAGTAAGATTTCCTACTCTGAAAGCAAACCCTAAAACAATTGCTTCTTCTTTGGAATTGTAGTAATATCATCCATTCAAGTTAGGATGTAGACAAATTGTGCAGTACTTTCCCTAAGCCCTTCATTACCACCTTTGCCATTTAGCAATGCCTTTTATAGTGCATAATAGGATGTGAAAATCAGCCTCCTTCGGATTAGAGATATTTGTTGCATGATTTATTAATACACGAATCATGCAACAATACATGTGCAAATGCCAACATTCATCTACATTTTTAATATAAATATAAACTGCAACTTGAATTTTTTGAGGTTTGCATTATAAAGACAAACTCTGACTAGGAGCCACCTAGAGATGGTTGAAAGTGGGCAACTATATAAATAGTTTTAAACAAATGAGCAAACAGGCATTTATGCCCAGATTGATCTGGGCACTATGGATTAAGAAAGTTCTCATTGGGAATCATAATGTAGGATTTCCTTAAAACAAGTATGTATTCATATTAAATGCATTTGCAGCAACTGCCCTCCCCTCCCCATTTTTGGGGAGGGGCAGGGGGTATTTCAATCATTAATACATGCTGGAAATGGAGCATTCTTTCTCCTTCATCAGCTTCCAGGCCAGTGTTGCCTATTTTAGATAGTTTAATTGATCCATTCATTTATCATTACTTTAAATCTTCCTTCACGAAGGATTTAATAAATTCCTCTCTCTGTATTCCTTCAAACTCAAAAGTTGATTAAAACATCAGAATATTATTTTCATTTCAGGATATTTAGAAAAATACACGTCCAATACCAAAACAGATTTTGTATCCTACTCAGAATATTTCATATAATTCAGTTTCCTCCTCTCTTTTTTTTTTTAGCAGTGAGCTGATGCTCCTAGAATGCAGTTAATGAAAAAAACAGTCATTTTCACTGGAGCTGCATAATGATTAAGTTGTATGATACAAATGTGCTTCTCTCTGGTAAAAGGAGGCATGAATTCACAGTGGGGAGATTATATTACATCAAGCAACGCAAACATTTATTCATTTCATTCCTGAACTTGTATCAAAACAGTCATCCATGTGCAATAATCATTACAAATGGATCTTTACCAGTTGGACCTAACCTTGTTGTAACTTCAGACCTTCTACAGAAAGAAATGCTTTTCCTGGACTTTTAACTCATTTTGGACATTTTGTCCTTTAAGTTCGGTCTGTATCCAGGCTGGGCCTCTGGTGCTTCTCCACTTTTGCCTGCAACTATAATAGTTGCTTTTCAGATCATAGAAATCATTTTTGCAATTGCTTCTGTAACAAATGGAATACCTGTCAGTTAGATCAAAACTCCAGTTACTGGTATGTTCAAGGATTTGGGAATGAATGTTTTCTCAGATACCAATCTACCTCAGTGTAAAAACTTCTTGATAATTATTCTAAGTGAATCCAAAAAACATTAGGGAGGAAGATACTTGAAAGGTGCTTCATTTTGATCTTTTCATGCAGAAAGAAACAAAAAAGACTATAATTAGCAAAAGGCTGTTATTATGAAAGTATCCTTATCTAACTCTGCTAAATCCTTATAGTGCTCATATAGCTGCTTTATTGCCATTTCTTCCTCTGATCCTTCCTGCTTGTTCATAATTATTGTTCATTGGATGATAATTGATTGCTAATTGCACAGGTTACCTCTTTCTTATGATTACTATTTATATTATTGTTTTAGATTGAATTTTCCCCAATAACTGTTCCTTCTATGCCAGGGATCTTCAAACTTGGCCCTTTTATGACTTGTGGACTTCAACTCCCAGAATTCCACAAATCATAAAACGGCCAAGTTTGAAAACCCTTGTTCTATGCATTCTCTCACCTCTCATCCCATTCCCCAGGATTCTCTCAGTCTTTGCGGGGAGAAAGATAATTGAGCTAGAGTAGTCATTACCTGAATAAAAGCTGTATTACAGGTGTTAGGTCCGGAGAATAATGGCACTTGAGATGATGCATTTCTAACAGGTCTTTATTCTCTGCTTCCAATCTACGAACAACCCGAGCACAGAGGCACGCAGGCCTCTATATATACCCTCAGATCCCCGGGCAATTCCAACCAATAACAAGGCAGTCTTTTCCCGCCTTGCGCATGTGCGCAAGGCCGGCACCACTCAGTCTGGTCCCGGGCAGCTTTTGCAAATGCCCGGGACTCTTGCATCATCCCGAGCCTGCTTCTGCAGGCATGGGACACAACACCCCTCCCCCCTAGATAAAATAATGCTGCGCCCACCATGGACGCCACCTTTGGAAGAAGGGTGGAAGGAAGCCGAAGTAGTGTGGTGAATCATGTTGGCTTGTAGAAACCCCTTCTGTCGACCCAGGCAAATCGCAGCGATGTGGCCTTTCTTTCCGCACGCTCGGCAGATGGCGGAACGGAACCGACATTCCGCTCGCTTGTGGCGACCACTGCATCCAAGGCAACGAAGATCAGCTGGGCCCTTGTCCTGACGATCTTTGAACCTCCTCCCAGCTGCTTGATAAAGCTTGTCCACCTCCTTGTAGATGGTTGCAGTCTCTGGAGCGCTTTGAGTGGGCTGCCGATTCTTGACCGCTCTACCAGCAGCTTCCTCTGCCGTAACCTCTCGCAGAGCATCTTGGAAAGAGACATCTTCCTTGGCGAACAGCTTCTGCTGTAAGTCTCTGTTCCTCAGTCCGCACACAAAACAATCACGCAGTCTTTCCTCTAAGTCCTTGAAATCACACAGTTTAGCTGCTCTTCTCAAAACTGCAATGTATTCTTTTGCTGATTCCCCAGCTCGCTGATCTCTCAGTTCAAATGTGTGTCTCCAAGCAATGACAGATTGCTTTGGCTGGAAGTGTTCCTTCAAAACTTTCTTTAGATCGGAGTATGACACTGTTTCCAGCGAGGCTGGGGCGATTAGGTTCTCGGCGATCTCAAAGGCGTCTTGCCCACAAACGCACAACATTGTGGCAGCCTTTAAGCCTTCCTCTCTTATCTGGTTTACGCGGAAGTAAGTCTCGACTCTTGCAACGTAAGATTCCCACTTCTCGGGGTGAGAGACATCGAATTCCGCTAAACGCCCAATTTTCGCCATGATCGAGGTTTTCTTCAGCTGCACGCACCCTCCAGCGATTTCGTACTGGCAGGATAAACGCTGACTTCAACGCCGTCGTTCCTCTTCCGGACTTCTTTGGGTGAGTCTTCAAGCTTCCCTAGCTGTTTAGACTGAATCCCATCCTCGTCACCAGTGTTAAGTCCGGAGAATAATGGTGCTTGAGACGATGCATTTCTAACAGGTCTTTATTCTCTGCTTCCAATCTACGAACAACCCGAGCACAGAGGCACGCAGGCCTCTATATATACCCTCAGATCCCCGAGCAATTCCAACCAATAACAAGGCAGTCTTTTCCCGCCTTGCGCATGCGCGCAAGGCCGGCGCCACTCAGTCTGGTCCCGGGCAGCTTTTGCAAATGCCCGGGACTCTTGCATCATCCCGAGCCTGCTTCTGCAGGCACGGGACACAACAACAGGGGTCTTCAAACTTGGCCCTTTTATGACTTGTGGACTTCAACTCTACATGGGTGCCTGGCTGAGGAATTCTGGAAGTTGAAGTCCACAAGTCATAAAAGGGCCAAGTTTGAAGACTCCTGCTATATTGATTAGTTAAGACAATGTTCTCAGCTTGGCTGGGGAATTCTGGCAGTTGAAGTCTACATATCTTAAAGTTGCCAAGGTTGTGAAACACTGAGTTAAGGCATCTGCATAAAATTCATTCTTGCATTTTTATAACTGCTGACCAAATTGTCTGGAATGAAAGACTCATTAAAGTTTTCATCTATAGTCTCAGAAGATTTTATTGTTTTTGAAGTTTAGTTCCATGCACTTTTTATGACCAATTAGTGCAGGGTTATGCTTTTGGGCTGGATTTGGAATGAGTTTAGTATTTATCATTTCTTAGTATTTGTGAAAGAAAGAAAGAAATTCTTTTATTTTTGAAAGATAATCTTGGTACTATACATATAATTATATTAATGTACTGACCCTTGAGAATTGCTCTTGAGTTTCTTTATTCACTGAATTAATGCTGGCAAAGAGCCACACAGAAATTCATCAGCCTGTTCTCCTTATCCCCCAACATTGGGGAAAAGGGCAAGGAGATACAAATACATAAAATGTTTTCAGAAACTATTCAGAAAAACAACTCAAATAGAAAAGATACATTTTTTAAAAAATAAACTGTTTATTTGTATATCTGATGCAATTTGTAATAATTGCAGAGAGTGTCATTAAATATAAGGAATTTAGCCTGAAGCATTCAATTATAAAAGTGCTTGGTTTGCTAAAATTTGAGGGAGTGGGTGCACATTACCAGAATAAGTATCTGGAAATGGAGAATGATTTCTTAAGTATATAAGCTAAATTTGTCATAAAAATAAAGTATACAATCTTTACTGATTAGTATCATGGCAAATAAGTATCCATGGAGAATAATATGGCATCAATAAAGAATATTTGTAGCTCAGAGAGCACCAAGGACCATTCAATAATATGGCATATAAGGCAATCATTAATTGAAATGTATAAGTTAGTTTGAATTAGTTTCTGTGCTCTAATTCAAATTTCCCTACTCTGGGTACCCTCCACCCATGTAGATTTCAACTCTTCAATTCCCAGTAATGGCCATGCTGGCTGGAATTCTGAAAGTTGAAGTCCACACATCTATTATCAGACTGGCTTCATTGGGGAAAAAATTCATCCATTGAATTCCTAAGATATGGACCAAATACTACAAAGATTCTCCAAAGCACCTGAAGGCAGGACAAGAAGCAATGGATGGAAATGTATCAAAGAAAGCTCTAACCTAGAACAAAGGAGAAATTTCCTGACAGTGAGAACAATTAATTAGTGGAATGGCTTGCTTCCAGAAGTTGTGGGAGTTCCAACATTGGAGGTTTTTAAGAAGAGATTGGGCAACCATCTGTTTGAAATAGTATAGAGTTTACTGCTTGACCAGGGCGTTGGACTAGAAGATCTCCCAGGTCTCTTCCAACTCTGTTATTCTATTCTGTTCTCCATCTGACCCATCATGATATTCTAGAACCATTTAAGAAAAATGCTTTTCTCAGTGGAGCAGTCAGAATGTAAATGATTATGAACTCTGATCAACTGGAAATAAACAGCTCAAGATCAGAAAGATATTTTGTTAAATTGAGTCAGATAAAATACTCTTGGAATTCACAACTCACAAGCAATTTTTTTTGTTCTGTATACTTTTTTCTCTAAAGAATAACTGATTAGCAATAGAAGGATTTCTCCTACTCTCCCCTCCCCCATTTCCAAACTAAGCCTTTTCCCTTGATCCCATGAATATGTTTGTGGCACAATCTGGTTTTTAAACTAGATTGTTCATTAGGTAATCTATTCTCCAAAGCATCTGAAGACAGAACAGGAAGAAATGGATGGAAACTAATCAAGGAGAGAACCAAACCTAAGACTAAGGAGAAATTTCCTGACAGTTTAAAACAATTAATCAGTGGAACAACTTGCTTCCAGAAGTTGTGGATTCTCCAACATTGGAGGTTTTTAAGAAGTTTGGACAACCATCTGTCTGAAGTAGTATAGCAGGGGTGTCAAACTCAATTTCACTGAGGGCCACATCAGCATTGCGGATGCCCTTGGAGGGCCGAGTGGGTGTGGCCAGAGTGGGTGCAGCCTACTGGGTGGGTGTGGATGGAGTGGGTGTGGCCTACTGGGTGGGTGTGGCCAGTTCTACATCATTCGCGTCAAGGGGGCCTGTGGGGGCCTGGGCAGGACAGATCTGAGGGTCTCTGGCAGAAGGGGGTGGGACCGGGGCAAGTGCCAAGGCATGGTCCACCGGGGCAAGTGCCAAGATGGCCACCACAAAATTGTACATTGGCTCCTGGCTTGCCTGGGCCAGGGCCAAGGCAGTGGGGGCCGTTCCCTCACTGTTTCCAGGATGTCTTTGCAGGCCACATGAAACCACTTCACGGGCCACATCCGTCCCACCTGGCCTTGTGTTTGACATGTTTGTAGTATAGGGTTTCCTGCTTGAGCAGGGAGTTGAATTAGGAGACTTCCAAGGTCCCTTCCAACTCTGTTATTCTGTTATTATCCTGAATATCTACTCCAAACAATATAATCAGAAATGGCCTCTTTCTTACTTGCTTTGTGCTTAAATAAGTAGTGAAACTAGCAAACAAAACTTTTAAAAGAAAAAAAACTAGTGAAAGAAAATCTCTTTGGATTACATTAAAAATGGTTTCCAAGTGAAATTTATGGTTGAGATTATGGTATATAATTTCATCCTTAATGTAAGATGAATATATAATATATCTAGATTGTTCACTCTAGTTCTCAGGAGATAGTAGGATGTACATTAAATCAGATCATCAGTAATGTGTTCAGTATTTTAGCTCTCACCCTTTTATAAACTTGGCAGCAGTTCAAGCCCATTTTTCACATTTGGCAAATGAAGTGATGGAGTTTCTTCTGGGCTGTACCAATTCAGTATAGAAAGGGTAGAATGACTTGGTTTAATGTTCCTCTCGGCAAAGAAATAAATGTGGAGTCCTTGGTGATAATTTTTTTCTGTGTGGAAAGATATTATTTTCTCCTGAAATCTACTTTTGCATGTATATAATTATATTTATGTTATTCTAGTTTTGGTGCAGAGGACAATTCAGTTACATGAGCAGTAACAGCCATCTGAAATGGTACAAGTTCAGAAAGTAGCTATTTCAACAACCAGATCTTATAGTATGTATATGACTTTATAAGGTCAGTGTAATCTGTGATCAAACATGAGACTTCATGATCATTGGATAATGCTTCTGCTCTTTTTCTGCCTTTCCCAGGAGGAGAAAAAATGATTAGGAATGAAGCAGCTAACCAGGAGAGACTCCAGAAGTAATCCTCAGTCTGTCTCATAGTTTAGAAATTCCAACACAAATTGTCTGTTCAATCTTTTTTTTCAGCAACTGTTATCAGAGAATTAAGAAGTGGAGAGTGTGTATGAGAGAGAGAGAGAGAGAGAGAGAGAGAGAGAGAGAGAGAGAGAGAGAGAGAGAGAGAGAGAGAGAGAGAGAGAGTTTTAGAAGGGAGAACTGTCTGTCTTTTTTCCAAGAAATTAAAATTTTTTAGCTTCATTATTCTGAAACATTAGGTCCTCCAAACTTGTTTTGAGTGTTTGTTACTGCTTAAAAGGAAAGGAATTTCAAATTCCTTAAAAGAAATGTAGGACTATGGGGGATATGTTCCAATATTGTTCCAATATTTGAGGGGCTTCTACAAAGATGAGGGGGGCAAACTATTTTCCAAAGCACTAAAAGGCAAGACAAGAAACAATAGATTGAAACTAACCAAGGAGAGAAGCAACTTAGAGCTAAGGAGAAATTTTGTAATGGTGGGAGCAATTAACCAATGGAATAACTTGCCTTCAGAAGTTGTGGGTGCTCCATCACTGAAAGCTTTCAGAAAGAGGTTGGACAACCATTTGTCTGAAATGATGTAGGATTTCCTGCTCGAGCAGGGTTGGACTAGAACAGTGGTGGCGAACCTATGGCACGGGTGCCAGAGGCGGCACTCAGAGCCCTCTCTGTGGGCATGCGGGCCGTCGCCCCAGTCCTACGCCTTCAACTGGGTTTTATAAAACCTTTTCGCTTTAGGCCTCCGCTGCTGTGTGCAAAAAAAAAGGTTCAATCAGTCAATTTCAACTTCTCGTGGGAAAAAAAGATCTCGCAAAGTTGGAATTGATTGATTGAACTTTTTAGTCCCACCCAGTCTGTCATTACCACCACAGCCACAACCACCCAATGGGCCACGCCCACCCAATTGGCCACACCCAGCCAATGGGCCACACCCACCCGGCACTCAACGAGGGATAAGTGGGTTTTGGGTTGCAGTTTGGGCACCCGTTCTCTAAAAGGTTCGCCATCACTGGACTAGAAGAACTATGAAGTCCCTTCCAACTCTATTATTCTATGTTCTATGTTTTGTATTTCTCAATCTGAAAGAAGATATACTTTGAAGGTCTTGATTTATCAAGCTAAGCAGACTGCTTCATCTCCATCAGCTATTTGGACCATCAGGAGGTCTATGTTGAGAAAGAAGATGCCTGCAGAAATCTGCGGCTTAAAATTAAAGAGAAGAAATATAACAAATGGTCTCTAATCCTGTTAAAACATAATTTGAGCATAACTAAGAAGACACAAGGCTTATTTTAAACTGAAATATAATTGCCAACATCACACAAAATGAATTCAGAAAATGATGTGAAGAGATTCCAAGCATGAGCCAAGATTTAGAGAAGGGATATTGCTTGGTGACAGATTATTTAGTTGCCTGTGAATGACCAATCATCAATAAAAAGAAATATCTAAAGAATCTACAATATCACTTGTATCACTAATAATTTGATTCTGTATAAAGTGATTTCATCTGCTCAAATGATATACGTACATACATTGCAAAATGTTAAAATCCATTGCCATAATGTTTCATTCTTAGGTTACATCTGGCAAAACTGTATTAACTGGAACAGACCCATGGTGTCACGGTGGATGGGAAATGATGAACTATGACAGTCCAAAAGTTGTCTCAGAAAGAAAAGTGATTTAGCTGTGATGGATATTATATCAAGAACATTTCTATAATGTCTAGTTCATCCAACTGCAGTAACGTTTGCTCAGAATTAGCAGACTGTTAGACTGCACATCTAGTTAGCATAATAATCTGTCTAGAGTCTTTAGGTGGATTGACAAAGCTAAGTAAGAGGCGAAAATGTACATTTATTATAGCATACTGGTTCATTGAATTCTTGGCTCTCTTACAAAAAAATATTAATGACAGCTCACAAATTTAAAAAAAAAACATGAGACAGAAGGAAATTTATATTATATTTCACAAAGTCCTTATAGGTCTATGTTGTGAATATAATGAATAAACATAATGGTGCCTTTTTTAAAGCGATACTTTGTGGAAATATTAAACAGAAGGTCCTAGAAGAGCATAAACATTTTTCAATTGATTGTGTGTGGTGCAATTCTGCTTTCTAAATATCCCCCCCCTTTTTTTTGTATGTATCTTCTTGATCTTATGAATGAATAGCTTTTCAAAATGTGCCTCTGACAAGCCTTAGAATGAATATCAATTTACTTTGTCTTTTTTGTGTATGTTTTTAATCAGCATACTTGGTACTTTTTTTTTTTTATTCAGTCAATGTTTCCATTTGTTTTGTGGTCTCCAAAGAACTGCTTCTAATCTGTCTTTAGTCACTTTATTTACCCCCAAATTGGCATAGTCTGGAGCAGTTGCTAATTTTGCAATCAGACAAATGCTCTCATTGTTAATAGAAATAATGCTAAACTTAGGCAATCCTTTTAAAAATGCTCATCTGAGTGCTAGAAAGAAATAATAACTCCTTTCTTGTACAGTAGCTCAGTGATAAAGCCCTTGCTTTGTAATTTATAATTATAACTTATAATTTTATAATTTGTAAGTTATAATTTATAGCCTTCATCTTGTGCAAGACATTCCCCATTTTTTAAATTGAATTCTAGGATTCCTGTGTAGCTGTCCTAGAAACATAACTAACATTTTTTTGCCTGCTAAAGTTTATGTTTCCTAGGGATAGTTTGCTATTGAAGTATAGCCCTTATTCATGACTAGTTGACTTTACAGTATGTGGGTTGATAGTCATATTATTTATTTTTAAAAACTTTCTTAGACTAATCTGAAATAGTTAGCGAGTTGCTTTAGCTAAGGCAGATATTTGGAAGAAGGTTGTTTGCATACATTAACATGTTTGATCATTAGCATCCCAAGAGATGGATTAGTCTGGGATTTCTGCCTTTTCTTAAAGACATGCCACCTCCTATCTGTTCATTTCAAAAAGAATTTTAGAAAAGGGCTGGTAATTTAAACCCACATAACTTTCAACTAGTCTGGTTCAAAACTGAGTTGATATGTTGAAAACTTGTGTGATTCAACTGGGTGCTTTAGAATATGTCGATCTAGCCACTAAGACATTCTCCGTCTCTTTTTTCCCTCTTTACCTGCTTCATAAAATAATTACACTGAATTCAATGAAGTTTTTGTTAGTGACATATTTTCACTCATTTTTGTTTGTTTGCCCACATGAGCCCATGTAACTGAGCTTCCTTGGATGCCAGCCAAAGAAGAAAGACATTGAGGTGTTACATTCCTTTGTGGTCACAAAGTCCGCTAGTTTCTAGCCTGGCACTTTAACCACAACACCAATCTCTTAGTTGTCTGTCAGTAGAGGTTTCAGAAATTCAGCTAAGAGGGGGGGGGGGGGAAATCAAATTCAGAAAAATATACAGGGTTTAAGAATATCTTCTTGGAGTTTTTAATTTTATTTTGAAACTTCTAAAACTGTGTCTTACTATTTCCTTTCTGAATTTATTTGGAGTTGATGGTTTTCATTCGTTGGTTTTCAAAAAAGGTACAGTTGGTTTAAAGAGTCAGTTCATTAAAGTTAATGTCTCTTTTCAAGCAGCTATACCTTTGCTTAAACTTTTTTAAAATTTGGAAAAATAAATTACTTTCTTGTTTGCTAGTATGTAATGAATATGTATTAAAACAAACTACTGAGTTCCTAGAAGATAATCTTAATTTTTTTTTAAATGCGCTAGTTTTCCTTTGCAAAACATTGTATCTGCTGAAATTACAAGACAATAAACAATACATTTTATCTTTTGTAGATTAAAAAGTTCGGGTTAGGTCAAAAATGTCAACATTAATACTTATTGTAAAGAACATATAATAGCTTGAGGCATAATAGGTACTTCTACTATATCAAGGGAGGAGAACCCTTTATCCTTTTATGGTCTGTTAAACTTCAATGTTACTTGGAGGGAGTCTACATTTTGTGGATGGGTATCTTTAGATCAAACATTGAGAGTAATAAGAGTCTAAATAAGTGAGATTAAAAATATAGATTAATTCCATATGAGACTAGATTAATTTTTCCATGCTTTGCCTTTGTGCTCTATCTTTGAATTATGTGCAGTTCACATCTGCTGTCGTATTGCCTCCCTTGGTTACTCAGAACAGTAATGGTTTACCCTCTGAATTTAACATCATGGCATTTTGAATCGCACAACTCAGCATGATATGGTTATAGTGTCACTTTAGAACTTTCTCAGTAACATATGGAGGTCAGAATAAAAGGGACAAACCCTAATGCCAGAAAATGACTCATGTCTCATTTCTTTTGTGTTTCTTCTCATGTAGACTGCTTGGAGAAGTCCATGCAGCTTTTTTTGGCAAGATTTCAGAATGGCTTGCCATTGTCTGCTTTCTAGAGCTAAGAGAGAGTGACTGGCCCATAGACAGTTGGTTGGTTTCATGCCTAAGGTGGAACTTAGTAGTCCCCCACTTTCCAGCCTGGTGCTTTAACCACAACACCAAACTGGCTCTCCATATAATAATAGTACCAGTTTGGTGTTGTGGTTAAGGCACCAAGCTAGTTAAGGCCTTTCTGGAAGGCCTCTGATGGCTAAATGCATGCCGGGGGTGCCGTGCGTGTCAATCCGGAGCTCCCTTCTCAGCTGCAGAGCCATTTCCCAGCCCTAGCTGGGTGGGGCTGTCGGTGCCACTGCCGCGAGGTGAGACCGTGGAAAAGACACCCCCCCACACAAAATAAGACGTGGTGCCTCTTTTGGAGGCAAAAAATAAATAAATAAAAGTAGACCGGGTCTTATTTTTGGGGAAACACGATAATACATTTAGAAGCTGGTGTTCTGAATTAAATATATTGCTAAATATGGGAAACTATTCCGGTGGTAAAAGATTTGGTACTATATTTGTAACCCAGGATTACATTTATTAATCCTTATTTTATGGCACCTAGTAGGATACAGTGCTAGTAGGATACATGACTAGTTAGAGGAATTTCTCAGCTCAATAATAACGTTAAGTAACACAAAGCTTAAGATAAGCTTTTCCATTTAATATAAAGGCACTCTGTATAAGGGTCTAGGACAACTCTCCAGAGCCAACTCACCACAGAACAACTTGCCACAGACAAGAGTTACACTAATATCGAAGAAATGGTGGAATAGAATCATTAAAGAAAGGAGGGACAAAATGAAATGTGAAAGACAAAAATTAAAATATTCTTTAAAAATATTGTAAAAAATTAAATTGAATTATTTATTTGACCCATAGCGAGTTGTCCTATGACAAGTTGGCCAGGGTGAGTTGTCCCATGGTGAGTCTTGCATCGCAAGTTGGCCCCAGCGAGTTTTCCCATTCTGCATGGTAACACTTACAGTAAAATGTTAATCATAAATCATGTTTTAGCAAAAGAAAAAAGTCACAGTGCCCTTTTTTAAATTCAATTTGTAAAGTAAAATAATACCTTTATAATCAGTTCCTTATGAAAAAAAAACCTACTATGTATCTGATACATTAATGATGTAACTTTTATTTCTAACTATAAAAGGGAAGCATAAGAAAGAGCTTTCCAGGGCTGCTACTAAAGCTTCTTGCCACTAATCCACCAATGCTTGGTATTTTTCCTTTTGCAATTTAGTATGGAACTGAAGATTTAATCGAATATGACTATGACTATGGGGATCCAGATTATAAAGATTATAAAGACCTTGAAACTATAACAGATGGACCCCCACTATACGACGAGACTGTAGCATACACTGAGGTAACGGCACGTGGTGTGTATGTTGTCTGATGTCCGTCGTCCTGTCTGTCTGATGGTTTGTCACGTGGCGTCTTAGTGTTGATCAAGCTCGCTCTGTCTTCTTTCCTTTCTTGTTTGTCCATGAAACTCATTTTAATTCAACAGCGGCAGCCAAAGGCAATTGACAGGAAGTCATTATTTGTTGTCCTTTGCTTTTCCTGACATCTTTCATGTCTTACTGCTCTTCCCCTTTTTGTTTGTTTATGTTCTCCCCTTCCATCTTTCACCCCCTTTTTCAGAAGAAGAAAAAAGCCCCAAAGAAGAAGAAGACAGGGATCGCTAACTCAAAGAACAACCCCCAAAAGTTCAAATTCAAAAAATCTGAAACACTGTCATCAAAGAAGAAGAAAAGCTCTCGAGCTGCAGCCAAAGGCAAAATAGGGGTAAAGGTAGCTCAGAAATAATCAAGATCTCTCCAAACTGAGCTTGGAAGATCTGTGATAATGAAAACCAGTAGCTCCAACCAGTGGTGGGATTCAAATATCTGAACATCTGGTTCACTGCGTGGATGCAGGCCTGGGCCTCCGAGGCCTAGAATGGACTTCTGGAAGTGACATCCACACACTTCTGGTGGGCTGTTCTAGGCCTGGGAGACCTCCTCCAGTCCACCAAGGCCTAGAACGGACTTCCAGAAGCAGCATGGGTTCAACCGGTTCTCCAAACTCAACAAAATTTAGCTACTGGTTCTACTGAACCTGTGCAAACCGGCTGAATCCCACCACTGACTCTAACCCTTAGTAGATGAAAGCATCACTGGCTAATACTATAATCTAGCTAAACAGAAATTCTTCTTTAAGTGTTTGCCTTTTTCCTTGCCTATTAACTTTGTACTTTTTCCTCTCACATTAGGCCAACGTTGTTGATGAATATCATGAATATAATGTGGCTGACTATGGAACTGAAGCTTACCAGACCGCAATCCCTACTCAAACAACTGGACGAAATGAGGTAATGAAGAATAGAGAAATATAATGGCAGAGCTATTTCAAAGATTTTAATCAGTAAAAAAAATATATTACCATGTCATTATCAACTAGCCAGTTTGGTGTAGTGGTTAAGGTACTGGCCTAGAAACCAGGAGATTGTGAATTCTAGTCCTGCCTTAGGCATGAAAGTTCCTTTGGGCCAGTCGTTCTTTTTAGCTCAATCCACCTCACAGGTTTGTTGTGGGGAAAATAGGATGAGGAAGGAGTATTATGCATGTTTACCTCCTTGAGTTACTTACAAAGTAATAAAGGCAGGATAAAATTTTAATGAATAAATAAAATAATAAGAGAACAGTTAAAGATTAAAGTCGTGTGTTATATATCTGAGATCCAGTTTTGTGGTATTTCATAGTCACATTCAGTCTTTACCTGAGAAATGACTTCAAGAGATTCCTATTTTCTGTAGGAATGCAAGCACATACATTTTTGGATGTCAAGCAAAGCATTCAATAATGGCCAAGCAAAGCTCAAGGATACCTAAGTATGACGTGAGACATTGCCCACACTTTTGATTTCAGTGGCCTGAAGGAAGTATTAGTTTTTTTCAGTAGTCATTATAGACAAGATTTGCTCCAATTGAGACTCCTACGTAAGAGAGAAGAACATAGTGAGTGGAGGATGACTGGAGTCTTGAGAATAGTCACTTGGCTATGTACAAGAAAATCAATTCATTCACATTTATATTGCAGTCTCATTTGTACCAAATATTGAGTGAGATTAAGTAGGTGTGACTTATGATATCTAACTGCACAACACCATAAAGATATGCATCTGGATGTCCTCTACTCTGTTCACGTGGTTCCTAGTTCAGTATGGGAACCCATACACATAACTTTTGTCAAGTACATTTCTCATTTCTTGGTTAGGGACATCTATTTCTATACCTCTAGAGTTTACAATTCAGCTGCATTTGAAATATATACACTGATATCTAAATGTATCTTTCTTTAGACTCTGAATCAAAAGCTTTATTGGAAATTAGCCTTAACTTTGTGTTGCTGATATCTGCTCAATTCTGAGTGTGCATAATCAACTAATATTTATGAATGTGGGTACTGTGATTCATAAATATTGCCGTGCTATATATATAAAAAAGAGATTTTAAGCAATAATTTCTAAAGATTTTGAATTGTGCTAAAGCAGATACATTTATTGTGGGGCTTGATTGTCTTATTCTAAAGCTAATGTCTCTGTATATTGAAGAAAATGCTATTTAACTAATGCTAGTGCTTAACAGTTTAATGCTTGGTTTCACACAGCTCTCAATCAGAACTTTCAGAGTTGCTCTCTTCTGCAATAGTGGCTTTTTATGTTCCATCAATGTTGAACAATGTTTTCTTTATTAAGGATATAATGTTGAACTTGGATAAGCTTAAGATTTTGCAAAACAGTGCATTCAGATAAAAAGACTTAGCTTTTACCTTTTCGGCTTTAAATGTGCATGGACATTTTTTTAAAAAAAATCTTATTGTAGATTCATAGAATAAAAGAATGGACGGGATCCTGCAGATCACCTAATCCAATTCCATTTTGTATGGGAATCCATTACTGCAACATCCCTAAAAGACAGCCATTCACCTCTAATGAAGAAGGGACCTCTGCATCTTAGAGCTCCATTTTGAACAATTCTTACCATTATAAAAAAAAATTCTTGCTTCCAGCTAAAATCTACTTCCTTGTAACTTAAATTCATCATTTATTGTCCTGCCTTCTGGAACAACTCCGCCCTAATTTTCTCTAGAGGAACCTCAAATACTTGAAGACAGCTATTGCGTCTCCCTGCAGCTTTTGCTTTTGCCCAGCTCCTCCAACTTTTCCATAAAAGTTTTTAACTTTAATATGACAGTTACATAACCTTAATCAACATTTCATTAGAACTTGGTACATATTTTGAACACTGTTACTGACACTAATATGTGTGAAGCTAAGCATAAAAGCTTAGAAATAATTCTGATAAATAAACATACATTACTGTAATTATGTCTTAGGAATGTCATACCTGAAAGATTCAATAAAAAAACTAGTGAGACTTTGTCACTAAATAATCTAACTACATCAATCCAGTTTACACAGGGTTTCATTTAATATATGCATAAATGGTAACATATACATTTTCAAAATAATTAATTTCATTGCAGATAACCATG
Organism: Protobothrops mucrosquamatus; assembly: GCF_001527695.2. Classification (NCBI taxonomy): domain Eukaryota; kingdom Metazoa; phylum Chordata; class Lepidosauria; order Squamata; family Viperidae; genus Protobothrops; species Protobothrops mucrosquamatus. The sequence continues at coordinate 115,189 of NW_015387520.1, read as the reverse complement.
TATATTGGAGCATTCTTTTAATAACTCTGAAAAACTGGCTTCTGAGTTTTTCGGAAACAAGTTAAAAGATGCCAAGCTATATAGCTGTTGTTTATTTTGCAAAGCATTACCTTAAAATCTGCAAAATGCTTACATTGCTTTACTAACTATAATCCACATATTCATCCTATTCCTCCAAACCTCTACTGCTTATATGAATAGCAAACTCCTGTTGAAGAAGTATTTACTGAAGAATACGTAACGGGAGAGGATTATAATTCAAAGACTAAAAATAATGAGGAAACAGATTATGGAAACAGAGGCGTAGACCACAGCGAATCTGAAGTTCTGGTAGATGGAGATTTAGGCGAATATGATTTTTATGAATATAAAGAATATGAAGAGAAGCCAACCAATCCTACTAATGAGGAGTTTGGGCCTGGAGTTCCTGCAGAGACTGATATCACAGAAACAACCGTAAGTTGGATACATCTGAGATAGTCTTCAAAAATGCTTAATGGCTAGCAGGTTTTTTTATGGGTATCTATATTTTCTATCATTTAATTAGAGATGGAAAAAGGAAAGGGAATATTTACAGGTAGTCCTCACTTAACAACCACAACTGAGGTCAGAATTTTGGTCAAAAGGCACTGCGGTCATTGAGCGTGCCACCATGGATCTTGACTTGATTTCAGAACTGATTTTATGACAATCTTAAGGCAATCACCACAATCATTAAGAGAATTATGTGGTTGTTAAGCAAGCCATGTTAAGTGGTTAAGTGAATCCATTCTCCAACTGGTGATTTTTGCAAAAAAAAAAAAAAAAACTCAGCAAAGATTGTTGCAAATTGTGGTCACATTACCCCAGGATACTGCAACCGATTGTAAATGTGAGCCAGTTTTCAAGCATGACAAACCTAACTTCAAGGATGGATTGTAAGTAACGTTTTTGGACCTGTTGCAATTTTGAATGGTCATTACATGAGTGGTTGTTAAGGAAGGACTATCTGTGTATACTTCCATAAAAAAGACTTGGTTAAAAAATCGATTTTAAAAATATAGTCTTGTATCAACCTAGAAGTCTGAATTTGGGAGTTCTCATCCACTTCATTTGTTGTGTTGTGTTGCCTTGTGTTTTTGCAATACTAGAGATAAAAGAGGGATTTTGTTAAACTGAATTTCATTATGAGCTACTTATAAATGAGATGATTTCTCCTAGCCAATAAATATTTGTAAATAGCCTTTTTTTGCCTACATGCAGGGATAGAGGCATCGATCATAATGTGATTAGTTGATTATGTCTTGATTTTGAAAACTATGTATTCTTTCTTTCTTTCAAAAAAGAATCCCAGGGTAGAAACAGTACATACAATATCACGTAAAAAACTAATAATATAAAAAAGTAGCTTGTGTGAAAAATAAAACAATAGGAACAGAACTTTGACCTTTTATTTTTCAAAAATCCTAACAAAACAAGGCAGTGCTGAGAGTAGTATCAGACCAACTTCTAACAGAAAGGTGTTCCATATAGTCTTGATTCTAGCTTCATAAACATTCATAAATTGGATCAAATTTATTTCTTGCAAAGGCACCCCAATGCTTGAGGATCAGTTATAATAAGTCATCCAAACTATGTGTAATCTTGCATATATATAAAACAATGTGTAATCTTGCAGATCTCAATATTTCAGAGTTATCTACTAAAGTGTTTCTCAATCTGGACAACCCTAAAATGTATGGACTTCAATTTCCAGAATTCCTCAGCCAGCCATACTGGCTGGGAAATTCTGGGAGCTGAATTCTGGGAGTTGCCAAGCTTGAAAAACACTGATCTACTGTAGTAAGTTTCATCTAGAAAGCTCTGCACATATATAGGGCCTCAGAAAGATTGTTCTTTTAGATGCTCTGGGATCTACCATAACCAACAACTGGAAAATCTTCACTGTGCATCTCATTGAAATGTCATTGGCTTAAGAGTAAGATTCATTCGGTTCCTTCTTATTACTTACTTGCGTCAAACCATTATCTCCCACTGGTAGTTATTTGAAGTTGTACATTTGGATTTGAGGACTTTGATATTCTTAGTAATTTAGGGGACAGATACATCCAAAGCAACATGGGGACTAATGTCTCCTAGAATATATTTATTTCTTATTCTACAGTTTATATGCCACACAGTCCATCAAGGCAGAAGTTGATGAACATAATGATATTAACAATGGAATAGAAATTAAACATAAACCAGACAAATTATAAGAAGATGTTAAATAAATCTTCAGAAAGGACAAACTAAGATGAATAAGAATTCAATAGGACAGTCACAGTGCATGACCTCTTCTCTGCACTTTTTTTAGAAGAGCCTTTGGCAAGAAAGAATTAGACCTCTTGTTTCATCAGCATATTTTATCTTTCTCTTTTTATTTTTATTGATTTGATTGTAATTTCTTTGATTGTTGTGAGTCATTGAGAATCATTAAGAATCAGGGTGCATACAAATTTAATTATTTAATTAATGTTAATAAATAATGAGAAGTAATAATCATCATATAGGCTTGACTCCAGGCTAACATAAGGGTGAGGTTTCTCCTTTCCTGTTTTTTTTTTTAAATATTTTATTGTTTTTTTACGATAACAGTCTCCAGTGTCTGGTGTACAGTGTGTTGTCTTGGTTTATATGATTTTTTAAAAAAAGCAATAATAATTAATTAAAAGTCAATAATGATTGATTTTGATAATTCCATAATTAGTATATTAATTTATATATTTCTTTGTTCTTCCCTTCTCCCAATAGTATTCTCCTTCTTCAATCTTAAACAAATATAATTCTTAATATTTTCAATGTATCAATGATTAAATTTAGACATCTTTTCATATTTGTACAGATAATGATAACATCTATGTATAACATTTTTTTACCAGCTTATATTATTCTTATAAAAATCATCTCATTAGTTCACCATGCATCCTATTTTTGTGATTTTTGTTTAAGCTTAATTTCCCCTTTATGTTCAGTCCATTCTTATCAGTCATGATTTTCTCAATGCTAATTATCTAAATTTCCATTTTTTTCCATTTAAGTACACCATCCCAATGTTTTCATATTTCATGCATTATAAGAATACTGTACATCCTTTCCTGTTTTTTTATCCCCTCCTGGTTGGTGCAGCCTCTACCGGGATAAATCTGATTAATTCATGTGATTTATAAGCTGCCCCTGTACAGATAGTCCCCTGACTTACAACCACTTGTTTAGTGAACATTCAAACTTACAATGGCCCTGAAAAAAGTGACTTATGACCGTTTTTCACACTTAATGACTGTTGCAGCCTCCCCATGGTCACGTGATCAAAATTTGGACACTTGGCAACTGGCATGTACTTACGACAGTTGCACTGTCCTGTGGTCATGTTATCACCATTTATAAACCTTCCCAGCTGGCTTCCGACAGGCAAAGTCAATGGGGAAGCCAGATTTGCTTAACAATCGGATGATTCACTTAACAATTGCAGTGATTTGCTTAACAACTGTGACAAAAAAGGTCATAAAATGGAGTGCAGTTCACTTAACAACGGCCTTGCTTATCAATGGAAATTTGGGGCACAGTTGTGCTTGTAAAGTGAGGGACCACCTGTGAATAAGTAAGACTGTAAGTGGACTTCTGCTCTCTCTCATTCACAAATGGCTTAATATACAATTTGTATTTATAAACCACTTGTGTTTATGACTGTTTAATCCCATGATTCCTTCAGTAAATAAATGTAAACCTGTGCGCGCAGGCACACACACACACATACACCAAAAAAACAGCCTGCCACAATATTTTTTGAATCTATAGAACAAAAAAATGTTAATAGTCACAAATTGAAAATCACAGATTAACTCTTAGAAAAGTAGTTTTCAGGATTCTACTTTTTTTAGGGAGAAATATTGTTATCATAAGAGACCTTTGTAGCACAGATTGCACCGCCCTTGTTAATATTAATGTGAAGGAAGTTAGCGAACAGGTACTACATAGAAGGGGACCACATTCAATGGAAGTTTACATCAAAGCTGTTGATTTGGATGGATTCTGCTAAGCTATTTTGTTTATCAGTTTATTAACATGGGGAACTACTTTGTTGATCAATAAAGTAAATCGCACACTTTATATGCAGATATTCAAAGTGCTGTTCCAGGCAACTCCAGATAGGATTGAGTTTCTGCCATTGCAGTCAAGGGTGGATAGATCCTTGTATTGATATAAAGCAGCATGTTAATTTCCCATGGAATTTAGGAATTCACTTGCAGGTTAAGAACACATCAAAGTGTTCAGGCTTATGGCAGGCTTCGGTTTTCAGTTTTGTGAAGATCCAATGAAAAACCAGTAAATTCTAAGAATCTCAGAAAGTTCTCAGAAACAACCTATTTAAGTGTAATTAAATATTATGGTTCTTCGCGCAGTCAGCCAGATGATCAGACTGAATCAGACTGCCCATCGAGTCCTTTCCAAGGACCTGTTGTAGTTGTTGTTGTTACCTATATACCCTTATATATTTGTGCATTGATTTGGTAGGTGAATGGCCATCATGTATATGGAGAAAAAGGACAGAAAGGAGAAGCAGCTGTCATTGAACCAGTGAGTATGCTATTTTATATATAATATATATAATAAAATGATAATAAAATTTTATATATTATACAAAATAAATATATACGTAAGCATAACAACTAGAAGATATGACATGCAATTAAAATATAGCAATGTTAAAAATCAGAAAAAAATATAAAATAATGAATAAATGAGTGACATTTGTAAAAACTAAAAGTATATCCGTAAAATGTTAGCACAACAGTAGCTCAATTTTTAGTGTATTATTACATTTAGACATATAAACCATTTATAGCTCCTTCTCAGTTTTAGTACAATATGTTACTTATCACAATGATACATATATACTATGCTTAGATCCTTAATATTATGTATGTATCAGATTCTTTCTTTGGACCTGAATATGTCTCTCTTCATTTCCTTTTGAGATTTCCTTTTTTTTCCTGGAAGTTTTATTTAGGTATTTAAAATGAGCTTGGTCTAACATTCCCAGTGCTCCTTCTCCATATAACATAAGGGTTGGGTTTTTTTTGTAAAAGACCATTGAGAGGAACTGCCTGACTGCCATCAGATTTTGAATCAGTGGGTTTGTATTTAAGGCTTGGATCTTCATTACTGCATTATTTTAAGGTATGTTTAAGAATGCCAATTCACCGTGGTGGCGTAGTGGTTAGAATGCAGTACTGCAGGCTACTTCTGCTGCCTGCTGGCTGCCTGCAGTTTGGCAGTTCGATTCTCACTGGGCTCAAGGTTGACTCAGCCTTCCATCTTTCCGAGGACCCAGAATGTAGGGAGCAATATGCTGACTCTGCTTAGAGAGGGCTGTCAAGCACTGTGAAGCGCTATATAAGTCTAAGTGCTATTGCTACATTCCCCCACGCTCTTTGCCATAAATAGGCAATCCATGCTTCCAAAATGTTGCAAGCTTCTCTACTGTTTACTATTCTCCTACCTTATCTACTGTTCAAAGATAAATCTGGGAAAAGCAGGAAGCAGCATCAGAGGGGCTTGATCATTTTTCCGAATCATCTTTTTGGGGGAATGAATTTTATGAGAGTGCGACATAAATGCTGTACTTTCCTGATCTGTGGGAGTTTTCTTCCAATTTGACACTGTTCCTCAATTTTAAAATGTCCCATTCCATCTTTTGTCAAAATTACCACTTCTGGCAATTGTTATTTTCATCATCTCCTTTAGGAGGAGCATAGTAATAGATATTGCTGCTAGCCTAGATGATGGCGGAATAAAAAACACATCATCCAAAACTGAATCCACATCAATAATAGAGAATTTTTTTGTAAGAAAAAAAAGGTATTCCAATGAATGTCTGTCTTCCCAAGTTGCTGTTAACCCTTCTGCTGTGCCATATGCTAGATACCTCTCTAACAGGATGAGGAGACAATGCAAATACCCTCTTAGTAAGCCAGTAAAATCATGAAGAGCTTTTGAAATATCACGAAATATTTCTAAAGCAAAAAGGGACAGGGTTTTATTTAACTTCTGTGAGATATATGCTGAAAAGCAGTGCTTATAATGGAACTACTGCATATGTTTCTTTTAAGAAGCAAAACCAACATCTTTGATTAGGTTTCTATTTCGAATAAAGATAATATATGAGTAAAGTGTTTTCCCTTTGATATTTATATTACTGCATTTGCTAGTGTGTTGCTATAGTAAAAGATTTAAGAACTGGATGCATTTTTAAACAAAAATTCCTAGTATGTACAAATACAGGTGTCATGATTTAATAGTAGGTTTCCTTCTACGATTCATTTGTTTGTTTGTTTTATATGAAAAGTTTTCCTTTCCCCAGTATTATGCAAAAATCAGATCTTTCTAATATAGTTCATCAACAGTTTGGCTCATCCATTGAGTACTTGCCTGAGGTAGGGCAACAAGTGGTCTTTTCTCTAACCTTTTGGTAACCACAAGATCACACTTGTGACAAACTGCCAATACACAATGGTGGTGTTTTTTTGGCATTCCTTGTAAAATAAGGATGAAAATAGGGTACTCAGCCTTTGTTTCAGTTAGTGACCCATATTGCATATAAAACTCTAAATTTCTCCAAAAAAAAAAAGCTGTAAAATTTGGCGGTGCCTCCTCCCTTGATATCCTTGCCCCATAAAAAAAAAGCAGCTGGCTTCCACTGCTCAAAAAAGACAGAGCTTGTAATATTTCTTGGGAACCATATAATAAAAAATACACAAAAATATACAGTAGCATGTGAGGCTACTGGCAGGCTTGCAACAAAGGCTGAACTTAACATGGTGATGATTTTCATGGATATTTTTATCTACACCGAGAACTAATTTGCTTTTAGAGCCTTTTTTTTTTAACCAAAAGGCAACAAGGCATTTAGAAACCACTCCATGAAGTAGGATTAGAGAGATCTTTTAATTACCACGTAATTCAGATTGCCTAGGATTACTCAAGAGGTCAGTTATGGGAGCTCTGCAATTATGCTGTCTCACCTGTATTTACTCTTTAAACCACAGCCACGGAGACTGTAGATAATTCTGAATTTGCTTTAGAATGTAATGCTGTAAATTGGCTAGAATCACGTAAATCAGAGTCCCAAATCATTTTTCATTTTAGTTCTTTTAGGACAAATCCCAGACTGCTCATTCAACAAGTCTAGATTTGTTGGGAATTTGGGGGCATTGAAGTTGCAATTCACCTGGAACAAGCTAAACTGAGAAAGACTGCTCTTAATAGAAAAATCATCCCTACTTAAGAGCAGAAAATTGGCATTAAATCAATAGCATATGGGGGAACAGAGGGTAGCAGAGAGGTATGAAAAAATATAGTACATGCAACATTGGCAGGGAATTCAATGACAAATTTGGAAATACTGAAATAGACTGAAGCTTTTAATGGTAAATAATAGATATAGACAATAATGGCCTGATATGGAACCACTATAGGGTAGAAAAAGTTAACAGACAGTGCTATATCTTGGGGATTGGATTCCTGTAACTCTGTCCAATAACACTCATGTTTTCCTTCCTTTTTGGAAAAAGAGTTTTAAAAAACTAAACTATGGTTTCAGAGTCCCTCTTTCTAATATTCTGTGTTTTGGGGCCTGTGGGCATGCAAAATAATGAGACTTCAGGAAGTTCTTCTATAGACTTCTGAATAGATTGCTGTAGTTTTATGTTGAATTCCATCTGGTATTTTTATTTTCTTGTGTGATTGCTACTGATCTCCTTTAATTATTCTTAATTAATCATTAATTAATTATTGTTTAAATAATTATTTTCAGTCATTATTAGAGTATTTATTGGACTTTGGAGGACTTAATGAACCTGTTTTTATTTTTCTTCAAACTATTCCCAATAGGAGGGAATAGCTTCTAGCATCATCCTTTGAAGCTGGGTGGCCTAGGCAGAGGTCCCCAACCTTTTGAGCACCAGGGACCGGTTCCCTGGAGAGAGGTTTTTCTGTGGACCGGAAGGGGTGTGGTTTAATGTACTGCCTGAAACCCATGAATGGGGCTTTGCTTGTTTCCGCAGACTGGCTTCTGGCATGCCGCAGCCCGGGCCCGGTCCACGGACTGGAGGTTGGGGACCCATGGGCTAGGGCTTATTCCTCAGTTGTTGTCAGCTTTATTTTTTCAACCCAGTTACAGTTTTTAGGGAGCCCTATTGACCCTAAGTAGAAAAACCAAAGGGAGGCTAGGCCAATTGGTCCCTAGCAAGCTAAATGGTGGCAGCTGCATTACAAACACACAACTCTGACAAGTAGGCAGAACTAGGATGAAGCCCAACCAGATCAAATATTAGATAGAAAGTCTAAGAAGTCTAATTAACCTTTCCTGGGCCACTGATTATTATAAAGTTAAACACAGGAAAAAAATGCAGCACAAAAAGTTTTGCAAATTGTGGTTCATTTTATGCCATTCACACTTCCTACAATAATGCTACTGTACATATTTTATATTTATACATTAAATACATAATATACAATACATTTCTCACCTTTCTCAGGGAATGCTTATTGAAGGGCCTCCAGGACCTCCAGGACCGCCTGTAAGTATATGCTTTCTAAATATAATTTAAATAAAATGAATGATACTATTAACGGAGATATTTGCATGAACATTTCAGGGATCATACATATATAACATAAGTTTTCATTGAGTACAGATTGTTCCATCTGGAAATGGTGTCATTTACCTAGCTGTGTATTTTTGTTTCTGTTGGGCAACCATTATTAGCTCATATATTTTGCCAGTCCTTCATCAAAATTGCTACTAATCATTGTAGTAAAAAGTTATTTAGAATAACTGATATATATTGTCTTTATTTATAGGGTTTTACGGGCCCCTCTGGTATGCAAGGCTCCACTGGTCCTCCTGGTGACCCCGGTGATAGGGTAAGTCTCTATGGGTTGCAAATGAACATCCCAAGGGTACAAATTGAATGGTTAGGAATGTAAACAATTCTTAAGGATGTGCAACTGTTTTGTAATCTCTTACTGTAGCTTATAGGAATATTCTTGTATTTTGCAAAACTGTTATATAAATAAAACATCTTTATTCTGATAATGAATTAAGTAGTTTTAATTGATCTATTTCAGGTCAAATTTGACACTCTTCCAATGTGAAATAATGAGATTTTTAGATGTTCTCGGGATAATGTTAGATCCTTTTTGTTGCTGTGCAGATAGAACATGGAGGGCCTTGAGTCTAAAGGTCATCTAAAGGTCATCTAATAGAGTTGGTGGAGGAAATAGGATATCGTGAAGGCCTCAGATTCCCCATGTCTCCTGAATACAAGTCCACATTATTGACTATGTTCAAGGTGATGAAGGAAAATGTTGTTATCGGTGGTGCAAATGAAAGTCGGAAGACAATCTCCATTATCTAGCTTTAATGGCTTTCACAAGTCGGACCAGCAGATATCTTGTTATTTCTGGGTGACTTTTAGTGATAACAGGTGGATGAACTGGAAGTGTAGCTGGCTTTCTCTTTCTGTTTGTTTTGCTTGCTATTACATCTGAAGGATAACCGTTCACATCTCTTGAGATAAGAGATATCTGAGGTCTTGTTATTAGTCTTCTGATACAATGGATTAGTACAGGTCAATCCATTTGCCCTTCCTGATTTCCCATTTAATCTTTAAATATTAACCAAAAATATTTTTAGCCTGGTAAATCTGTGCTAATCTTGTTCCCATCATGTCCCTTCTTTGCTTTGTCTTCTGTGTGCTGTAATTGCGTTGCTGCATTTTTTTAGATCTCTAATAACTGATACATTAAGTTCAGATCTGTGGATATTATCGGCCTAGATCTGTGGATATTATCGGCCTAAAACCACATGTGTAGTGATATTTTTGCAACAGTTTTTATGAGTCCACCCATTTAGCGAATGTAAAATTGGACTGAAATGACAGTATCAAAAGCAAGGCAGCTCAGACAATTCCTGCTTTGCAGCAACTAAAACCAACGGTGTGCAATCTGAAAAAAGAATACTGTATTAACTTATGATGCTTAAACATTTAGAAAGTTCCTGGAATCTTTTGCCTACAACCTCTTCAGATAAAGAAGAGATAAGCACTAGGTGACCTTATCCTAGATGTTGAATATGCACAGGAGATAAATCACTGTTAACCTCATCTTTGCTATGCTGTTTCACACTATAGTTTTGCATTCTGAATGTATCTCTAGGAGTTGTATGTTGTTCTGGTATATGAATGGATTTGATGCTTATTCTTGCAAAGAAGATCCTAGCTGAGTTTATTTTCCCCTCAAAATTCCGTACTGTGTTACAGGTAGTTTCCTTGACTTACAACAACTCACTTAGTGACCGTTTGAAGTTACAACGGCATTGAGAAAAGTGACTTATGACCATTTTTCACACAACCGTTGCAGCATCACCATGTTCACGTGATTTACATTCGGATGCTTGACAACTGACTCACATTTATAATGGTTGCAGTGTCCCGGGGTCATGTGATCACCTTTTGCAACCTTCTGACTAGCAAAGTCAATGGGGGAACCAGATTCACTTAGCAGCCATGTTACTAATTTAACAACTGCAGTGATTCACTTAACAACTGAGGCAAGAAAAGTCATAAAATGGGGCAAAACTTACATTTCTCACTTAGCAACATAAATTTTGTGATTGTAAGTTGAGGGCTACCTGTAATCAGGTTGAAGAGCTGTGTAACAATGTTGTGTGCAGTGCCAATGAAATAAATTTAAGATATGATGATGTATGTGCACGTAGGTAGCAATTGAAGTGATTAGGAAGGCTTTTATTATTCATGTTTGAGTATAATTTTTAATCTATACACTAACATATGCCTGCAATGTGGTTTTATAATTTGAGGAATTAAAAAGTATCGTTAGAACATAGGCATTTTCAACATTTCCTTCATGAACATTAAAAAAAAGACTAGTCACATGTTGGCAATAATGATTTGTCAACTTCTAGGAAGCTATTCATAATTGTTGTGAGATGTTTTGCTCTTAAGCATATGTACGTTTTGTTCTTGTAGTTCATAACTATTGAGAGATCTATTAGCATGCATTTTTTACATAAAGATGTAAGAAATGCTTGAATGTAAACTTCCTTAATTTGCATTTCCTGAACCCAGATTTGAACCAGAACATACATCAGTGATGGTGAACCTTTTAGAGACTGAGTGCCCAAAAACTGCCCCCCCGCTCCACTCCCCTGCCCCGCCCCTGCTCTGCCCCCCCATTCCCCACCCTGCCTGCCCACAGGACCACTCACCGCCTCCACGGCCCGCTGCAGATCACCCAGGCAGCCCAGCAGCGCTATGACGGCCACAACCTCTGCCTGCGCCCTGCAGCATCAACTGCATGATGGGGTGTGAGGGCAGAGTCTTGTCTATGCTGCCTGGCTGCCATGTCCTTGGCTGTGCTGCTCCGTGTGGGCCACGCTTGAGGGTGACTCTCCTTCATGGGGGCTGCTGGAAAGGAGGGGGTCACAGGGGGAAGCAAGGCTGGGGCAACGGCACATGTGCCCACCGAGAGGGCTCTGAGTGCTGCCTCTGGCACCCGTGCCATAGGTTTGCCACCACTGACATACATGATAAATTTTGCCATATATTTCACAACTTTAAAACAAAACAAAAATTATTTTAAAGAAGGAAACACAGAAATGCATATACTGTATTAGAACAAGATGTAGACAAAAAACATGCTTATATGTGGGAAAGCACTCACAAAATATACTTTTTCCTGGAATCCACATATGAAATGAAGAGGAAAATGTGGACAGCAGTGTGTGTATTAAAAGAAACATGCACAAAAGTATGTATACGCTGCTGTGGAAGTTTTAATTAATAAACTACAGAAATGAGATGAAATGAACATAAGGTGGGATTTCAGTCATTCTTCTTTTCAGTTTGCAATTTGTAATAATTAAACATGCTTTAATATGTTTCTAACAAACGTATAACGTTTATATCATTTCCTGAATCTCTGTTTTGACCTTAGGGTCCACCAGGACGTGCTGGTCTTCCAGGGGCTGATGGCTTACCTGGACCCCCGGGTACCATGTTAATGTTACCAGTAAGCCTTACTTTGCTTTATAAATGTTACATTTTCAAGGGACAACTAAGAATTTCAATGCAGTATGATCAACTATTAATATTTCTCTTAATAGATCATCTAGGTCCAGATTGATGGAAAGCTCTTAGAAGTTAGACAATAGCAGTGACCAATGAAAGAGCTCATTCCTGAAACTGGCTTATATCCAGTGACATGATGACATTATTGATGGAGCAGAGTGACATTTCACCCCAAGCTATACAAACAGCCTGAGATTGCGTCTTTGAAATGAGGGAAATGCCCAGATTTCAGTGGCATAGTCTTAGGTTGCTGGAGAACCACAAAAGGGATGCTCACTCCTGAAATAACAGACAACAGAGCATTCCTAATGAAAATGGAACTGCACTTCTTCCACTGTTCTAGACAAGTGTATATATCAGGTTTTGAAAGAACACTTTGTTTCTGTTGTTCATGTTAAAACAGGGATGGGCAGTTAATTTTCCCAAGGGTCCATATGAGAAACAAGGACTGTTGTAGAAGGCTGAACCAATGTAAGCCAATTTGATATCCTCAGATTCTATCACCTCAACTCCTCAGGCTGTTGCAGGTGAGGGGCAAGCTCTGCACAGGTGCAGAAAAGTACTTTTTCCTCACCCTCCTGTGTGGAATGGGACAATTTGCCCCAGCCATCGCACAATGGCCATCTCACTACAGTCATTTCATCATGGCCAACTTACTCTGGTCATCTCATTGCAGCCAACTCGTTGCAGGATAATTCACCATGGCCAGCTTTCTGTGGGGCAACTTGCCACAGAAAAGTTCATGGGGGATAAACTCACACACATTAAATGTTATCCACCACTGTTTCTTCGACATTATTTCCATTTTTCTCAATGGAAATAATGTCCCAAAAATAGTGGTGGATAACATTTATCGCATTGAGTTATCCTGCATGGAGGGGTCCATGGCAAGTTTTCCCATGGCGAGTTGGCCATTGTGAATTGTCCCATGGTGAGTTGGCCGTGAAAAGATGGCCGTGGTGAGATGGCTGCGGCGAGATGGCTGCAGCGAATTGTCCTAGATCTCTCCTGCAGCTGCCAGCTGACTGAAGGAGCTCGTGGTGACTGCACGGAGCCAGATCCGACTTCGCTTCTTCTCTTGCCCTCTGTGGCACACTTATTTACTTTTGATTTCTTCTTTATGACTGACCTCATGCAGGCTGGGCAGGGCCCAAAGGACTGGATATGACCTAGAGGCCATAAAATGCCCAGATCTGTGTTAAAACATGGTTTCAATAAGTCTATTGCCTGAACTTATGTGACATCCTAATTAAATAAATTTCTGAGTTCATCGGTGATTAGTTTTGTGACTTTAAATACAAAAGCAACTTCCCCTGAGGATGTATTTATGATGGTAGTGCTAACATACCTAGGAGTGAACCAAATTCCAGTTGAACCTTTAGACAGGCCCAGCCAAAAGGGCTGACATCTTCTAAAATTTAACTTTCCAGCACCAGTAATGGAGGAGAGGAAACTAATATTTCTTGGGCCTAAATCTTTATTGAGAGGGACTTCTTCATGTGAAAAATGACCTGGGTTTGCTGGATCTCTAATTAAAAGCAACAAAGTCGTGGCAAGCTACAGTTCCCAGTAATCTTTGCATTGAAAACACCTTCTTGATAATTTTTAAGGCAGAACTGGAGATTAAGCAGCAAGACAAAGAAAGCTTGGGCTGCAGTGATTCATTAATTCTCATCAAAAGCATGGGGAGCTTTACAGCTTGGAATGATGCCATATTAAAATGATCCAATTCAAATCTTATTGAAACAGTGAGATGGGCAGTATAGAATGTAATAATAAACAAATAAAATTTTGTCCAAATTAGTTTGTTTAAGGTTAACACATTCCGAATGGGAGATAATCTTTGTCACTAGCAGTAATGCTGTTTTTTTTAGTAAAGAATATTTTTAAAAAAATCTATATAAATAAAAATGTAAATGTTCGTTTGTTCAAAATCTTAAATCTCCGAAAGTTCTTCACAGATTGCTTTGAAATTTTGATACAACATTGCATTCGAATACGCGCGTGTTTTTATATACCTATATTATATAGATGTCACACCTGACAGGTAAAACATGCTTTTTTTGAAAAACAGTGGCATCTGTTGGACGTAAAAGCAACACATGCTTTTACCAGACTGAGCCACAGCAACGCGTGGCCGGGTACAGCTAGTAAAAAAATAAAATTTGTGATAAATTATACAACCTAAAAACTACCTACACAAAACACCATTATATATCAAAGGAAGGTTCTTAAAGATTTTAATGAAAAATATTTCATTAATGAGTGAATAGAAATCAGTTCTGAATTTTTCATTTTGACTAAAAAAAATAAAAAACATTCTTTGCTTCTGTACAGTTCCGCTTCAGTGGAGGTGGTGAGAAGGGCCCAGCAATCTCACCTCAGGAAGCTCAAGCTCAAGCTATTCTTCAGCAAGCCAGGGTAAGTGGCGTGCGGACCAAAGCAAAGCTGGAAAACCTTGCCCCTCCCGAGGCCCACCCCTTTTCAAGGGCTCTGTTTCTCATTCATCAAAACATGCTGTGATCTGCCTTCTGACATGAGTGGAACCAGAACTGCAAATGAGTAGAGCTACAGCAGAAGTGATTAGATGTGGAAACTGCATTGAGGTCTGCTCTATGGCCTTTCCTGCTCCTGCTGTATTGGTGGAAAATGTCAGCCCCATTAGATAATCCAGACAAGGGCCAATTCTGCAGAGATTGGCTAGAGTATAGGTTGTAGGAGATGACTGGGCTGAGCCTGAGGGAGGGGTCAAACACGTTATAAGTCATGAGTCCCTGCGTGCCTCTAAGAGATCTAAGTCCAGCCCACCTTGAATTCCTCTCTTATCTCCCATGCATTTCCCTTGATCGCTAGTTGGTCAGATACTGGTAGGGAGCTTAAGCTAGCAATTAATCTCATTTATTTGCATTTGAACTGCCAGAATCTCCTGATTTCCCCGGCATTTAACACAGGTAGTCCTTGACTTATGACTGGTAGCTTAGTGACCATTCAAAATTACAGTGGACCTACTAAAGGGGGGTACTTACAACCTGGATTCAAAATTCTGGCAATCAGCCTTCCCCGCCACAGTCACCTGACTGTACTTCAGGTGCTTGGCAATTGGACCACGTTTACAGCTATTTTCAGCATCCCATGGGCCTGTGGACATGTTTTACAATGGTTTTGTTAAAACCCATCCTTCCAGTTTTTGGCAAAACTAGCCCATAGTTAGCTATGGGTTCCCTTAAGACCACAGTGTTTGCTTAACAACCCCACCACAAAAAAGATTGTAAAATCGGGTCAGTCACATGACCATCATGTGTTATAACTGTGATAAGCAGATAATAATAATATCTTACTCAGTTTTACAAAATGAACATTGTCTCTTATTTTTATAGAATCCAAGACCTACTAAAATTAAGTTTTGGGGTTTTATCTGTATCATGCCAGTGTCATGATGCTTCACAATCTTTCCTCATAAAAGGTAGCAAGGCTAAAAAATGTTTACATTTCAGCAAATAGCTAATTATCAATGGCAATTGTCATATTTGTTGGAGGTTATGAGTAGTTTAGCAAGTGATTCATGTTAAATATTTATTTTTGTTTACATTACAGATTGCAATGAGGGGGCCCCCTGGTCCAATGGGACTTACTGGAAGATCTGGTCCTGTGGTATGCAAAAATTGGTTATCCAAAGTTGTGATTCATAAATGATTTATCTCAGTTGCAATGCCATTCAATTGGCTGGGATTTTAATAAGAATGATTTATTGGTGTATCTGTCTAGGAGCTGTCCCTAGCATTAAGTTTAGGGACTGCCAATCTTTTAGAAGCTAGAAAGCACAGTACAAAACAAAATTAGGCAGCGATTGATTTCAGAGGAGGATGTAATCATGCAACAATATTACATGAGTAAATGGAGCTAGGATTTTCAATCATGCATGGGTTGGTTTGTGTTTTGCTTTTAAAAATTATTATTGGCTGTTCTGCTGGTTTATATGTCCTTTACATTTGCTTTCCACTGACATTTGTTTGGAAATCAGTCTTCTGTTGTTCAGTGTTTTGCAAATGAATTTGGGGAGCATAACTTATGGGGATTTTGAAATTATGTGACAGAAGTTTACACAGTCTCTGAGCTGCTCAGCCTTATACTGTATTAAGCAGAATGAAATGTCTGCCTGAGGCAACAGATACTAAGAAGTTGCCAAATACTAAAAGACAAAACTGGACATTTCTGCATACGCCTAAATTAACCTCCATCCCCAGGTTGCAATAAAGGGTGTGGTCCCATAATCAAGGCTGCAATGAGGTTCAGCTGCAAGGCTAGGGAGTTTCCATATGGTCCTTTACTGGAATCCAGCATACCCTGGCCTGGCCACGGACTCTCTTGATAAAAT
This sequence comes from Protobothrops mucrosquamatus, assembly GCF_001527695.2. Lineage (NCBI taxonomy): Eukaryota > Metazoa > Chordata > Lepidosauria > Squamata > Viperidae > Protobothrops > Protobothrops mucrosquamatus. The sequence goes on along the minus strand of NW_015387520.1, from coordinate 98,641 downwards.
TAAATAAATGTTTCATTTGATGGTTAACATATTTCTCAATATGCTTATTTTTCCCCTGGGAATTTCTACCATTTCTGCAATTTTTGAAGAGTTAATTTCCTCCACTTTTGTATTATTTGTATTGGGGAAAATTATTTAGGAATTTATCTCCTATTACAAAATAGGAGGGTTTCCCCCCCCTCAATTATTTAAGGTAGTTTAAATACAGGATTTAATGAGGAGAATACTGGAGATTCTGATTTCAGCATGGAGTTTAAAATGGCCAACAGAATGTCCCAGTTGTGTAGTTTGGATAACAAGCAGAGCAAAATTGCAGACCTCTATATTATAGACTCACTGGATAGAGATTTGACATTTGCCAGCATTTTAAATGTTTAAATGACAAAAGCAGAACACTAGCTCTGCAGTTGTTAAATTACCTGAGCAATTTTCTTCTAATGATGGTTTCCTATTTTATGAAACGGATACTCTGTTGACAGAGATAATCAAAATGATTCATTTAAATGCTGCAGTTAAGCAGTTACTATCTCTTTCCAAGCTATCCAAGGGTATTTACAACAATATAAAATGATACTTATTACAACCGAGATTACAGACTTTGCATAAACCTAGTAGTCTCCTGAGGAACCTCAGTAATTACACCAAGGTAGAAAAACACTTAGACATAAAGGTCAAGAGGAAGTATGCCATTCAGAATGAAAGGATATATTTAGTTCCTAATGTAGTGTGCTGTTTCCCTGATTTGCAAAAGCAGGCTAGCCAGCATAGTCGCCTTAGGGGCTGTGAGAAGTTGTAGTTGTATCTGTGTCCAATGTTCCTGCTTGATTCTGATAAAACTGCTGATAACCTGTATTGATTGTAACCATCTTGCCCAAGATGAAGGTAGCTGAAGTCAACAGAGCCACCTTCTCCAACTCTGTATCTGTATTTCCTCTCTCTCACACACACATTTCCAAGGCTTCAAGTTCTTGCTCTGATAGCCTAGATCTCCTGTAAATATCCATATTTTGCTTATGGAGATCAGAAAGCTGATGATGCCTAACGAGAGCTTCCTTATTGGGAAACTGTCTTCTACATAACAAACATGCTAACTTTTTCCAATCTGTTAACTTTTCTTCCTCATTCTCCAGTCTCTCCAAGAAATCCTCCTCATTCTTTTTGGAAGAAAAATGATAGCTGTTCTTTAGCCCAGAATTCTTTACATGTTCCGGACTGCCCCAGTTGCCTTAATTCCCAAAGGCCATGTTAATTGGTGATTATATGGCTGTTGTCCGACATGGCCAAGAAACATCAGGCTCCAGGGATGTCCTGCTGAAAATATATTGTAAACATGAACTGTTTTTGTCAGCTGTGCAGGTAGAAGGATTAGTACAATGAAAATCTGAATCCTTTGGGTAGGAACATTTGCTATTTATAGCTGAGGAAATAGAGAGTTATGTTCTTTGTATTTAACAAAACAAAGTTTTGTTATGGCATCAAGCAATGCTAGACGTGCCTCAAAGCTATATGAGTAATCTGACAACTCTGTAGTGCACGGGTGCCACACTCAATCGCATCACGTGATGTATCGTGACGTATTGCAACGGTTTTTGCCTTTGTGGAGCTGGGGGGGCGTGGCTTGTGCATGACTCATCCAGCCCGCGGGCCGCCAGTTTGCCCCCTTGCTGTAGTGGGAATTACATCTGAAAATGTGCTGCAGTTTTCTTGATTAAAAAAAAAGGCAAAACTTTTGTTGGCTTTGTCCATGAAAACAAGCCCACTTCTAAATATTTTTACAATTCTCTCACTGCAAAAATTAACATATATTTGCAAACTTGTGAAGGACAGAAAACTTTGTAAAGATATTGACCTTTTTGACAGTAGTGGTGTTGGGAAATATTTACCCTGTTGATTAAATCAAGTAGAGACCTTACAGTTGTGGACCTCAAAGAATCTTTCTCACAGTCTCTAGTCCCAAGCTCCTTGTTTCACTATAAACAACTGATATTTCTACTGATCAAGACTTCAGAGAGGGCATCTTAAAATTCTTTTCTTCCTGGAGTGAAGAAGATGTAGAAAATGGAGGTGGGTCAGTTTGTAGAATATTTAATAGGTGGAAAGTTATGATCTGCAATAGAGAAGATACCTTCTTTTGGAATATGTCCTGCTTGACCAACTCTTGTATTTTTTCATCCAAGAGTCTGTCAGTAGTGAAATGAAAACTATTTTTAAAAAATGAAGTAGTAGTAGTAGTAGTAGTAGTAGTAGTAGTAGTAGTAGTAGTAGTAATAGTAGTAGTGGGTGGAAGGAATATGTCAACAATTAATTGGCTGCAAGGCCCTCACAGTAAGCACTTATAATATTCTCCTGTTCACAAGCAAAGCAAAGTCCCAATAGTAGGATGTTTTAGAAATCCCCAAATCCAGTTTGTTCATTTTAAAATCCCCAACCAAAAACTTCTGGGATCTGGGTGATGTGGGATTGCATTCCTCTAGCTTTTTATTTAGTGTATGCTCAGCACAGTTAGTCTGGAAAGTATAGCATTATTTGTTAATTTACAGGCTACCATCCCCTAGCAGAATATTTTAAAGCCAATAAATGAACAATTGAAGTGAAAGCAGGGAAGGCCTGCCAAAGCACCTGTCATAGATAAAACCTAGAAGAGGAATGGGAGAGGCACAGATAAGAAGGGATGAATTGGAGCGAATGCAAAGGGATCTTTATACAAAGACCACTTATTATGTTCCCAACTATAATTCTGTAAGAAAAAAAAGTACTACCCTTCTCTAGGGAAGTATAAGGAAGAATAAAACGAAACATTGCGGTTAACTGTTCCCCAGCTGCATAGTTTTGATTCATATCCTTTGGCCCAGATAACTCTACAATTAGCCCACTCTAGCCTCTGTGATTTGTAGGGAAGGAAGTTATAAAACTGGTCCTTCTGCTCCCATTCAATGCTTCTTTGCCAGGTTATCAGAATGACTTTGAGGATGGCTGCAAACGAAGCAAGTAACTGATGTCTGAAGGTATCTTGCAGCGGAAGGGCCACTCTAACATCTGTCACTAAAAAGGATCCTAATATTTTACTGCTCCTGTCATTGTTTATCTCCTGTTTTCAGTGGAATATAATTTGTTTTTGGAATGAGATAATAGCCAGTTTGCAGACAAGCGATATTACTGTATTGGAAAAGTTCTCACTTTTGGCTTGTCATTTTTTAACGTTTGTGTACTGCCCAAAGTCCCTTATGATAGATAAACACACAGGCAGGCAGAGAGATCTGCCTTCTCCAAGAGAGAAGAAAATCTCACTAAGACTTTTTTTGAAAAGGAAGAACAAACAGGATAGTGTTCTTACCAGTACCGAGAGTTTCCCATTGGAGCTGTCCTCGAATATGGAATATTTTTTTTCTATGCAGAATCATATTACATCAGTCCTGGCAGGAAATGCTGCACATATTTTCACCAATAGAGTTGGAGGGATTGTTTTGATGTTGATGAAAAGGATTTTGTAGCATGCTGTCCACTCCCTTTCTCGTTAATTTCTCAGGGATGATGGGATTCTTAGGTATCTAACTTGAAGTCTAGAGGAGTGAAACTGAATAATTTCAGGATTCTTCCACAGAGCCCACCACTGTCATTCTCTAAATCTTCATAGCTATCCTTACAATGGTCCATAATTGTCCTTACACCAGTCTTGAGAACTCAAAAATCAGCTTGTACCATGTTCGTGTTGTTGGTGTGGTGAAGAAATCTTGAAACATGCTTATAACTGGGAGACAGTGAACAATGGCCTGCAAGCCACAAAGCTCCAGCACTGCAAATTGAAAATAGAGGTTGACCATAATTACTTATCAGTATGAGATTATAGGGGTGTGAACCCAGATTGGTGATAAAATGCATGTAGAAATGCCTTCAATTTATTATTGAGACTAGAAGTGGGTTGACCAGTATCTTTAAAGATATTTATTCTTGGACAGTAAATTTTAAGTTTAAGATGATGGCTGGAAAGCAATAAATAAAATTATGAACCAGTTTGATGTGAACATGTCCCATAGAATCATAATCAGCAATACAAAAGTGTTTATTTTTCTGTGTCAAAATGTGAGTCAGATTGAACTAAAACAGTATGCTCTTGGGCATTTTTTCTTGGGTGCAGGGAAGTCCTGGTTCATCCGGTATCAAAGGTGACGGTGGAGATCCAGGACCTCAGGTAAGAGTCTATCAGCAACAAAGAAGCAAATGCAAATGGTGGATTTGTAATGGGGTCCCTCAATTTTAATCCCAGAATGCTACTGCAGTGGTCCCAGTAACTGAGAGAATTGTTTCATAAGGCAATTTGACCTTAAATCCAGGTATAATCTGATACCAACAGCATCACTTCATTCAATCCATCACCTCCATGTGGGGACTTACTTTGAAACCTTATGGCTTCAAGCATCCAACTTAATTGTTTTTGTATTTCTTCATTCTTGTTTTTGCCCTAACACTGAGTATGTACATTAATTTAGTTGGATAAACATAAACTCAATTTTAATGCCTCCCCACAACAGATCAACAATGCTTTTGTTTTGTTTTGTTTTGTTTACCTGGTATGCATTTGTAACAATAATATTTCCTGTTTATGGAAATTATGTTTCCAAAGAACTAATAATTTCTGTTTTTGTCCCCCCCTCCATACAAATGTTCTTTGCCTTACTGAATACTATCCTAGTTTATATTTTTTACTAGTTTATTTTTCATCTTTCCCCCATAAAAATGCAAATTGGATCCAAGTATTTTTGTGTTGCCTGTGATTTTGTCCCCTGTGTTCCTGCTTTATGGATCTAATAATATTTTTGCAAATCTTCTTGCTTGTTCAGAACATTTTTCCATAATTGCAAACATGGAATACATTTTCTGGATGTAAAAAGGTTAAAATAGGTTGCACATTCCTACTAGAAAAATGCATTGTAAACAACTTAGACATCTGGTCACATAGGAAGAGTTATAGAAACATAGTAAACAGTATATCAAGTATTTATAGTAGTGTTTCTCAAACTTAACAACTTTAAGATCTGTGGACTTTTAAGTCCCAGGCACCCATGCTGACTAGGGAATTCTGGGAGTTGACGTTCACATATCCTAAAGTTGACAAAATTGAGAAACAGTGATTTATAGTACAGATCTAGGAGATTTAATTTTCTAAAAATAACTTACTAGCATTTGAAAAAATCTTCAAGAATTAATGTCCTTTTTAAAAAAGTAAATGTGATAGAAAATGAAGCCAACAAACTTGTCCACTCTTTCAAAAGCTACAGCTGGATATATAATGAAGGAAAACTTGTTTAAAATATTAAATGTCAACAACTCAGCAAAGACTTTGATTTAAAATCTGTGGTTCCATGAAAGAAGAGAGAATGAGAGATTTATGCCTGGAGAGACACAAATCTGGAGAGACACAATGTAGGATCTAATCAATCCATATGGGATAGATTTCTTAATCCACAGTTTAGAAGTGTCTGCTTTTTCCTCCTTATTTTGTACACTTTAAAGAACAGTATGTTATGGGTGTTCAAGCCTATGAATAAGTCTTTCTTTTTAATCCCTTTCAAGTGGATAAAAATACTGGAAGAATTTTGCAAACTGTTTATTCTTCCAATAGAAGAGAATAGATGTAGCTCAGAAGGGAATGATGGGATTCTTGGTGCTTTCAGAGATGTTGATCTTACCTAGTTGGATAATGAAACATCTGCAACAAAGAACCAAGATCAGAGAGAACAAAGGATTCCACATGATTATTCTTTGTTTTGTTTGAAATGAGTACATTTTCATTGGTCTCTTAGTTGACATCAATCAAAGACTTTAATTTGAGGTGGATTAATTAGTTTGAGAAGAGCCGTGGTGACACAGTGGTTAGAATGCAGTACTGCAGGCTGCTTCTGCTGACTGTTGGCAGTTCAAGTCTCACCAGGCTCAAGGTTGACTCAGAGGTTGGTAAAATAAGGACCCAGATTGTTGGGGGCAATGTGCTGACTTTGTAAACCACTTAGAGAGGGCTGTAAAGCACTATGAAGCGGTATATAAGTCTAAGTGCTATTCAGGTAGATTATAATGAAGCAGAATCTCATGATTTCCCTGATGCAGTGTACCGGTAGTACCCTCTCTCCCTCTCCCTCTCCCTCTCCCCCTCCATCTCCCCCTCCCTCTCCCTCTCCCTCTCCCCCCCTCTCTCTCTCCCTCTCTCTTCGTGTGTATGTAGCATGTGCACTTACATATGCATATACTTTCAGGGTCCTCGAGGTATTCAAGGTCCACCTGGTCTGCCTGGAAAATCTGGTAAAAGAGTAAGTTTTGATGCTTAAAAATTGTCATTTTGATAAAAAAGATACCTCTAGAATTATTGGATGTGATGAGGTTGGTTTTTTTAAAAAATTGTGATGTATGTGCCTTGCCTACCAAAACAGACATCTTTTTTTTTCTCCCCATAGGGTCGTCCTGGTGCAGATGGAGCAAGAGGAATACCAGGAGAAACAGGTTCTAAGGTTAGTAATTATGGATTTTGATTATCCGGAGGCTGTTGTAACATCCAGATATCAGTTAGGAACCAGACGTCTCCTTTTGTACCATTACATGATTGAATCTGATTGACTTTGCAGAGCGGAGTAAAGAATTATGTATGAAATAGAAGTACTGTAGCTCTAGTAACACACTTGTTGCTCCATTTTTGCACACAGTAGTGCACCTTCATGGCTAGCAGGCCTTAACAAATAGAGGAAACCGGGTCACCTTTAGAGAAAACCCTTGGGTGGAATATGGCTATTCTATGATGTCATTAGTTCATTGCAGTATACCAGAAACAAAGCCACTTCATGGTGTACTTTCCTTCTGAATGAATGAATGTCTGGAAATGAAATGAAAATTTTTTTGGTAATCTGAGCAGCAGCTCCTCCAAGTCTTCAAATCAAAAGGGGGAAGATGTTTAGAGGTCTTTTGATCTAAAGAAAAGAAAAGAAAAACCTTCTTGCTGAAGTGTACCTTTCCAGAATTTGAAACTTTTATCCTAAGCCAGGAAAATGTTCTTTATCTTTCCAAATAGGTTTTAGAAATAATATCCTAAGAATAATTATTTGTTGCAATTCCAAGCAACATTCAGTTTTAGGGCAAAAATATCCATCAATAAAATAGATGTATAGTAGAATTCATTTATCAGAACTATTATAAAATGTGAGAATGAACTGCTCACACTGTTATAAGGAACAGTAGGATTGGGTATGTCTAGCTCAATGAAGAGAAGGACGAGGGGTGACATGATAGCAGTGTCCCAATATCTCAGGGGCTGCCATGAAGAAGAGGGAGTTAAGCTATTCTCCAAAGTGCCTGAAGGCAGGACAAGAAGCAATGGGTGGAAACTGATCAAGGAGAGAAGCAACCTAGAACTAAGGAGAAACTTCCTGACAGTTAGAACAATTAACCAGTGGAACAACCTACCTCCAGAAGCGGTGAATGCTCCAACACAGGAAGTTTTTAAGAAGAAACTGGACAGTCATTTGTCTGAAATTGTATAGGGTTTCCTGCCTGAACAGTGGGTTGGACTAGATGACCTCCAAGATCCTTTCCAGATTATTATTATTATTATTATTATTATTATTATTATTATTATTATTATTATTATTATTATTATTATTATTATTATTATTATTATTAATATTTTCCTAATTCTTATTATTGTTACTCCTATTAGGGTGACAGAGGTTTTGATGGGCTTCCTGGCCTACCAGGTGAAAAAGGACACAGGGTAAGAAAAATATGCACATTTCTTTATCTAAAAATGTGAGTACATCAAAACTACATCTGGAATTGTCCAAAACAATTGTGACATTTTCCAGACCCTGCGATTTCAATATGTTTAAATGTCCTACATATGTTTATTCAGACTTAATTCCCATTGAGTTCAGTGAAACGTATGCCCAGATATGGGAGGGAAATCAAACAGATAGTAAATTAATATGTATGAGATGTAGACTTTGAATACGTCCGCAGGTTTTCATTAGCCAGATTGAAATATCTTTTCACTGAAGTCAGTAATATTGCTCTAGATTAAAGTGGTAGCTCAGATCAGAAGTTTTCAAACTTTTAAAGAACTTGTTACCTGAGGGGGGGGGGACCCAGAATCCTTGATCATGAGGAAGAACTCTAGTACTAGAAAAAAAGTTGCATTCAAGACAACTTTTTTTTCTCCGTAATCTCTCATGAAATCCTATCAAGTTCTTGAAGATTCCTCAGCTTTTGTGGAATACAGCTTGAAAAACCCTGAATTACATTGTTTCTTCTTTTATGGATTGTCAGTATAGATCAAGAATGGACCACCTATGCCCCCATCCCCGTGTTCAGCAGTAAATGTCCCTCATTTTCCCTCCCCTCCCCCCTTCCCTTCCCTTCCCCTCCCCTCTTCCTTGTTAAGTTTGGGAATAATAGAATGAGGCTCTTTAACCCCTGACTCCAAAATAGCTGGGTTTGGCCTTATTTCAGACCATTGATGCAGCTATCTCTCATGCTCTCTTGAACCCATCCATTTTTTGCTCAGTATCATCTTAAATGCTGTGGGACTTTCACAGATATTTAGGATGGTGTTTACCCAAGCATATCTTGAAACTACTTTATCCTTTATACCTTCTAATTGTTTGGAAAAAGACAGAAGGGGAAGAGGCCAAAAGCACATTATTACAACAATAGTTAATAGTTATACCAAGTGCCATTCAAGCTAAACATTACATACCAGCAGGCAAGATAGTTCACATCTGTTTATCTTTCGTTTTAATTTTGCTTAAAAATTCCAAGAGCAAAGAAGTAGCCTGATGATTCCTCATAGCAGCAGTCCTGGGCCACTGTCTTACTACAATCAATATTCCAGATTATTGGTGATATTGTTCAAGTCCAGCCTAGGTTGGAATGTGTATAGCAAGCAGAGATTACAATTTTGCTGATCAGGCAATGACAAAAGACGGACTCATAACAGGGGTCCCCAACCCCCGGTCCGTGAACTGGCAATGGTCCGTGGCATGCCAGAAACTGGTCCGCAAAATGACCCCTTGGATAGTCCCAACAAACTATCCTAACTATTGGGATTGGTATGGGGAAGTGATCTAGGCCAGGGGTCCCCAACTCCCAGTCCGTGGACTGGCACCAGTCCGTGGCAGGCCAGAAACTGGGCCACACAAACAAGAGAAGCCCCATCCATGGAATGCAGGCAGCACAGGAAGTCATGCCCCTCTGGTCCACAGAAAAACCTGTCTCCACGGAATTGGTCCCTGGAGCCCAAAAAGTTGGGGGATCACTGACTTATAGTATTTAACTTGTTCAGGATGTGAAAGAAAGCCAACCCATTCCACTCATATTGTGGAATATGTACAAGCAGTAAAAAAAATTATAAGGAAAGATCCTGTAATATAAATTTTCCCAGCGCTAACTCTGCTGTGTCCATAAGTTTGACGTAAAAGCTTCATTTGTAAAGTATAGGATACCAATGGTGCAAAGACATTGAAAAATGCATTTGGGGAAGTGAAGTTTTAGATGCTACCCCATAACAGCTTGAAAAAAAGAATATCCATTTTTCATCAAGTGGAAGTTTGTGTGTATCAAACAAGCCCCCCCCCCCCAAATAACTATTTTTACCCTGAAAAATTGATATAATGATAGTTTGGGTAATGTTAACCCCATCTCATTGGCTTTCTATTAACTGTTTATATTTCATGTACCTCTTTGCTGATTGCCCATGTCATTGACCCTAGCTGTGCATATCAACATTTAATTTGAAGAGTATATAAGGTGGAAAACATTTTGAATAGGAAGATGTGTAGTCTTTTGAATCAAATCAATGAAGTAAATGGTCAGCAGAGGGCACTGTACATTAATCACTATTGTGATACTTAAATACATCACTCCAGGAATCTTTTTCCATGGCTGATAAATATTCTCACAGTTCCGTCTCCGTCTTTGTCTAAGCTACTTTGGCTGAGCTAGCAATTGTGTGACCTTTAAGTGCCCATTTCCTTAAAATCATGGGTACTTTTCTTTATATCGTTTCTATTTATAGATGACTATTTGCACTATCACATCCACTTATACTTACATTATGGTTATTTTTCAACTTGAGCTTTATAAATGTTAAAATCAGGACAATCATATCCTCATGAAACACAGACTTAGGTGAATTCTGAATTCAAAAGCTTTACCTACTTTAGCACTGGGAAAATATGAACCCATAAGATAAAATGTGCACATATTTTAAACTGATACACATATTTTTTTAAAAAATGGCAGGCTGATATACCCCAAGTCTACTTATTGATCCACTTAGAAAAATATCTATAGAAAGTAATCGATAACTCCTCCATTTTGCTGTCCCCCACAAATTACAGGTGTTTGACATTGCCTACAGTGCACCTTATTTCTTCAGTATGGCAATTTGGAAATAAAAGATAAACATCTTTGAATTACAATGATATATGTACTACCCTGTTTACGTACTATCTGTCTGTCTCTTTATCAGTCTATTATGAAGCTTTTTACATGGGAGGACTTTTTAATTCAGAAATATGCTTAATTCTTTACTTCCCCTCTTTATTGCTATTACTATTATTTTCTCTGTTGTTTTGCATGAACTGTACACTGAATGTTTCTGTACCAGAGACAAATTCCTTACGTGTCTAATCATACTTGGTCAATAAAGTATTCAATTCAATTCAATTTAAATTTCTGATGGCTAAAATCAATGGGATTATCACAGGTTCAGTCAGGTTGGCCCATTACAATATCCTCTTACTTCCTTCTTTAGAAATACCTTTTTGTGTATTTTTTAATTATCCCAAAATAGTATTAACTCATATCTTTAACAATTCAAGATCTCAATTTTTAATAATTTGTTACAATCTATATCAGAGTCCATCAGAGTTAAGCAGCCAATAAATAATAACAATAACAATAACAATAACAATAATAATAATAATAATAATAATAATAATAATAATAATAGCAAAATTTATGTGAAATTTTGAGTAATATGAAAGCAAGCATACTTTGCTTCTCTCCACTGTCTTCTTTTAATGATATGTATGTCTATAATAGGAAGAAAGTACGACTTTAATTATACAATTTTAAAAAAATCTGTAAGAAAATTTAAATATGTACTTTTTGCATAAAATAACCATTGACATTTTTATCTAGATGTATATGTCATAAACTATGTTTTTCTTAGGTATTTTAAAAAGTTTCTGAGTCAAAATGTAATTCTAATTTGTACATTAGTCTAGGAAGCACATATTATTTCTACTAGTTCTGACTGCCTAAAGATCCAATTACTCAAAGATCCCAACAAATAAGAAGTAAAGTGAGATTGTGACTATTCTCAGTCATTGTTTATTAACTTCTTTTATATCTCTTATGATCATGTTATTGAGAATATATTTGCTAAGGCTAGGTAAATGACCGGCTATCGTATCAATATGTTCCTTGAATATTTAACTTCACCTTTGATACTAATTTTTTGATAGCTTTTTTTCTGCATCTGGAAACAGCAGCATCAATATTAGAATCTTCCTATATGTACAAATTACAGTACATTTCAAAAATGGAAAATTAACTTAGGGAGAATCAGTCTTTGCAATCTGAAATTTCAAATAATTAAGCTTTTATGAGAGGTTAGGTATGGATTGCCATGTGCAAATTTGAAATGTGTGCATGCATTTAGATTATTTATTGTGCATGTATGTGTGTGTGTGTGTGTAGACTATATATATATTCTTTTTCATTCTAAACCTCAAAGATCCAAATGCTTTTGATTTGAATTCAGACACAATGTTTTGCTACCTAGAGAACATAACTGTCATCCTTCAGAAGGAACTTTGCTTAATATTTTAGCATTTAATTAGAAATTAATAACTGTGTTTGAATACCAGGCAAAAGCATAGTTGAGACACTGAGGGATGAATCACACTGAACTGGGGCTTGTGGATCTTTCCTTTTATTCTCTCTATCACTGCTTGGTGGAGCTTTTCCAAATATTGCTTCCCCTGTTAATTCAATATTTAACTTTCCATGGCAGTGATTAACCATAGTTTCTGCAGTTGGATGATATAGCAAACTGTGGTCAAGAAAACATGGACACCAACGTTTCCCAACTGCACATCATACGTGTACCAGAGAGCAAAGGGGATGCGTGAACTAGAAGTATATTAAATTGTGGTTTGGTTTGATGCCTTAATCCGTGATTTGCAGATTCTTTTGAAAAGTATTATATAGCAGCCATTTATTGTTGTTGTCATTAAGTGCTGAACGTATAGGTATAAAATTACTCTGATTTTCCTATGAAAATCAATAGAAACTTTGTTCATATTTCTAGCATCCAATAAGCAGGATGGGCAAATGTGGAAAGCTATGCAGTGTTCTTAGAATTGTGTTTTGTTTGTAAGAGAATGAATAAATATTGTCCACTACCTAGTATAGGATTAAACAGGTTTCAGCCTTCTAATTTCAATGGGTTTAAACATATCGTATTTTACTCTGTGTTGGATTATGTACTTTGAATCCAGCCTTCAATAGAAGCATTTGCAATGTGATATAACATGTAGCAATCTGTATCTTTTTAACGGAGCCATGTCCTGACATGCCAGCATAAAGCTCAAACATGTGCATCAGCACACAATTTTATCTCTTTCCCTAAATGTGATTTTATCATGTTTTCTCTTCAGGGAGATCGTGGACCACAAGGGCCTCCTGGTGCTCCTGGGGAAGATGGAATGAGAGTATGTCATTCATTGTTTTCCTCTCTTTTTTCACCTGCAAAATAGAAGTTTAAAAGTACTGTTTCTTTCACACTTAACCCCTTTCCATTTTGTTTTTTCTTGAAATAAGGGAGAAGACGGTGAGGTTGGACCAAGAGGCCTTCCAGGTGAATCTGTAAGCAAAGCTTTCTATTTGTTTAGTACTCATGATCGCTTTTGTTGTGAATCTATTTGCCTCTGAAAAAATATACTGTACTCTGTCCAGGGCACCATTTTGGAATAAAATATAATTAGGGGGCAAATTCAGCTGATATGTCTGATTTGTTCATAAAGAGTTCTTAGTTCTATATTCCTCACTGAAGTAAACTAATGCTATCTCTCTTTTTAGTACATCTATATTTTTATTAATGAATACTCATGGACATTTTTTTTCCTCCACTTGCTTATTTCATTTTAGTGAATTTCACCATAAGTCCCACTTGGGGAATTTTATCACTGCAACAATTTATGGATCCATCTTACATATATAAATGCAAAATTCACACTGATCTTTTAGAATGTATTGGCTGTCATAGAAGAAAACAACTCCATTACGTGCATGACATATTCTAAATTCTTTGGATTAATAAATGTATGCAAGAAAAGAATAGAAATAATTTTTCCCTCTTGGTTCTAAAGTTCTTATGCATGTATTTTTGCGTGTAGGTATATGCTGTCCACATGGGGAGTTTTGTTAATTAGAGAATGATTCTGGATGAAAGTAGTAACTTGTATGGTCCCTTTCTACTGATCACAGAATCCTCAAGGTGGACTAGGAAAGGGAACTCACGCTATCTGTGTCTTTATGTTGGGTATAGGAAAAAAATTCAGAGCTTCAAAGTTGAGATGACCTTGATTTGAGAAAAAAGATCAGCAATTAGTGGCTTTTCAAATTGCTCTCAAAATGGCATCTTTGGAATTTTAAGAGACATCCCTTAATTTTCAGTTTAAACTGTATACTTTTTTTGAAGCTCTGAGAGCACATTACTATATATAATTGTAAATGTATATTTATATCTTTGAGTCAGTCTTGATTCTTGATGACTATATGGATACATCCATGCAGTTTCCTTTGGAAGTGGTTTGCCCTTGCTTGCCTCCTTCCCAGGGCTAAGAGAGAGGGCCTGGCTCAAAGTCACTCAGCTGGCTGTATGCCTGAGGCAGGACAAGAATTCAGTCTCCTGATTTCTAGTCCAGCACCTTTAATCACTGGACAAAATGGGCTTCCGTATTTATAAATACATGTATCTAAAAGAGGAATATGTTGCTGTTCTTCCAAAATAAATAATTTGGGAGATTTCTGTTAAAGAAGTCTTATTTGGAACCCATTCATTTATATAACTATTTGTCAATTTCTGGTCTTCTTTCCTGTTTAAGGATTGAGAATAAGTAAATGACAATTTAGACTGGATTTCTTGGATTAGGGTGGCTAGTTTGATCCTTTCCAATACATGTTCTGACTAGAGTAGCTGGGCTGAAAAAGTTTTAATGATTATTAGGGGGCAGTTGTGTATTCAGAAAACTAACAAAAGTCCTTTTGATTTTGTTAAATATCTTTTTGCTGGACTAAAATTACATTCTTTTCTTTAGTAGATTACCTCATTTATTTTTCTCACAAGCGTAATCTGTTTTTGACATTGTATGCTTCATTTGTTGATTATATTATTTCTTTTTAAGTTTAAAGGGTAAACAAAATAAAACTCATAATGGGAGGTGGGCAACATTCTAGTTCATTTAAGGTAGTGGACAACTAAATAAATATTTAGTAGATGTGTGGAGCATCCAGTTCAACATATATGACTTCCCTCACATTTTTATCTTTAAAAGTTTTAATGTTCATATTGTTCAGCAAATTAAGATAAGGATTGTGGTTGTATTTTTGTCATGTATGCCTTCCTGCTCATTTTGAAAGGCCATTTTAAACTCAATTTTATTCAAAAAAGTACAGGTATCCTCGAGTTATAACAGTTCATTTAGTGACCTTTCAAAGTTACAATGGCATTGAAAAAAGTGACATGACTCTTTTTCACATTACAACTTTTGTAGCATCCCTCATGATAATGTGATCAGAATTCAGATGCTTGGCAACTGATTCATACTTCTGACCATTGCTGTGTCCCAAGGTAATGTGGTCCTCTTTTGTGACCGTCTGACAAGGAAAATCAATGGAGAAACCAGATTCACTTAACAACCAGGTTACTAACTTACCAACTTATCAACTATAGTGGTTCACTTAACAACTGTGGCAAGAAAGGGACAAAACTCACTTAACAAATGTCTCACTTAACAACAGAAATTTTGGACTCAAATGTGGTTGTAAGTCAAGGACTACCTGTACTCCAGAATTAAATATTCCCTTATCTCATTAATTATTTTACATAACTTGCTAGTCAAGAATATTTTATAATAGAAATGCCTTAGTAATAAGCAGGTGGGATGAGATCTTCACATCAATGAAATCCCATTTTTAATATTGATAACTGTCACAAATGGAGACAAATATGTGTGTCCCAGGATAATGTTACAGGATTCAACCTGTTTCGGTCACTGTGATCATGAAGTTTTGTCTTCCGAGCTTTCGGATTCATGCTGGAGCCCATCTTCAGGGAACTTCTCTCTAACAGAATGCGTGTTTTGGGCTAATAATTGATAATTGTGTTCCTTATTCATTCTTGCTGATATGCCTACATATGATCAAAATTCCACTTAACACAGAATATACACACTTACAATAGGTAGCCTCATTCAAGACCTACTCAACGTGGTGAGGTTTCTCACATAGCTAATCATATTATCACTTGTAGGCTTCAATGTACCAGCTTTTAGCCACTGATTCTTTCTTAAAAATCAGCTGGCTTTTGTGCATTAGAAGTTGGTGCTGTTCATACATACATGGAAAAGCTAGGTTACAGCAGTGAAAGATCTCTGGCTTACGAATGTAGTGAAGTTATGCAGGCTGTTGGTGGCCTACAGACCAGCTTTTGAGAATATTTGTCTCAGCAATTTGAACCTTGTTAAGGTACACGGGAAAAGTAAAAAAGCCTTAGGATCCACTATCACCATTTCTGTACTACTCCATTTGTGCAAAACAGGAAGAAAACTTTCTCCATTGTGCAAAACAGGAAGAAAAGGAAGACTGAATTCATTATCTCAGTGATTGATAATAATTAGCTATTTGAGCTGTTTAACTTTTGCTATTTTCTTTGGGTTTTACTGGAGGACTTTCAGTTACATTTTTCAAAGTGTACCAAAAATCTAACCCTAAGCAACATTTTTCCCACAGGGTCCACGAGGGTTATTGGGTCCAAGAGGAACTCCAGGACTACCAGGACAACCTGTATGTATTTCAAAAAAAGAAATACCTTATATTTTGACATTTCCTTTGAATGTGGTGGTGACCTATATTAGTTTCTCTGATTTTCTTATGTAGGGAATCCCAGGCGTTGATGGACCATCAGGCCCAAAAGGAAACCTGGTATGTAGATTCAATTCTTTTCTCTTTGAGTAGCTGAGGCAAATACATTTTTTTTTCTTCAAAAAAATCCAAAATAACAACCTACAAATTGATATTTCTCCTAGTCGTGTCTTTTTATTTGTATGTTCCTCAGATATTGTGGATAAAAACTGCATTTTATCCTTAGTATGAGTCTTCGATCTATCTACCAATACACCAGTCAGGGGTGTGAAAGAGGACACAAATTAATTGACCTATGCTGCCAATTGTAGTTTGAAGTCTCCATGGAACAAAAAAAGTCTGGAGGAGAAATCAATAGAAAATTCCTCCATCCCTTCTGTAAACTCTATCCGTTTTTGAAGTGATGATGTGAAATAATGAAGGGATTAATATTTCCCTGTGCATTTGTTATAAAACAGGGTCCACAAGGCGAACCAGGACCACCTGGACAGCAAGGTATCCCAGGTCCGCAGGTAAGCCCTTGTTTTGCAGCTTTTGTGTTAAGAAAACATTCAGGAGAGTCAGACATGAAAACTTTGAATATGCATTTCCCTGGTCCCATATGCCCTTACTTCACTTATTATCTTAAAAATGGTCCTAGTACAAAAAGGAATGAATTTTTACATTACCTTTTTCACAAATCTTCCAAATATAATTAGGTTTTTGGGGTGGGGGGATGGGTTGGGGAGAGATGAATGGTTTGGATTCTGTAAATACCAACAAGAATAGCAATAGTATAAGAGAGTTTTGTCTTGGATCATATGACATCCCTGTTGCCAGCAGAGCTGCCAGTATGAAAATTCTCACAATTAGCTTGTTTTCTCTAACTTTTAATTGTGTTTCATTAAAAGGGGGCTTCTGAGGAAAGATTTCCTTTTAATGATGCAACTCTAGAGAAAGTATTTATATGAGTGTGTAGATTTCTTATAGTGCGTTTTTTATGTTTCCACAGGGGCTCCCAGGTCCACAAGGTCCAATTGGAGTTCCAGGTGAAAAAGTAAGAAATATTCCTTTGCTGAATAATCAGCGGCAAAATCTCTGCTTTTTTAAGATGTGATCTGATTTTCTTTTTCCTAAAGTAAATTTCAACTAACAGTCCAGTTTCTTGAAATGCACTGATACTTTTCTTAAGATTTCTAATCTTATTTACATATACTCTGTGAGGAGAAAAATCTGCAATTTGGTAGTAAAATATATCCATTTTGCATTATTCTATTTTCTACTTACATCGAATTTACAATATCAGAATAAGTACCATTTTTTATGTTTGAAAGTGCTAATTTCACTTCTTCAGCTTTGCCACCTGTATGTAAACCCTTTGAAGTAAGCCAAGTTAGGAGGCACATCCCACAAGTCTGGCTATCACTCTATCTTACTGATATAGATATAACACATAATCTTAAACTCCTGACTTAAGTTTTCCTTTCCTTTCCAATTAGACGCCAATGAATTAGAGTCAGGTCAGTCTCAGCTCATTTCTCATGCTTTCTTTGTTTCCTAGGCCTCAAGCATGGTTATTATTATTATTATTTTACTGTTGTCTCCATTAAGTTTGTCTCTGTGGCTCTCTACACCATAATGTCTTTTTCTGGAATCAATGTCTAATGGAATCAATGACACTTGAAGTGGAGTCAATGACACTTGAAGTCAAAATAGCAGCCTATGTCAAAGAATAAACTAATTACAACAGGCCCTTGAAATAGAATTTCTTTTTTTATATTGAAGGGAGAGTGAAACCAGTTGGTATTAAACAGAGAAACCTGAGCTCCTTTGCTTGCTGTTAAAAATCAGTCTCGTTCTTTGGTTCCTTTATGTCAGTTAGAACTTGTCTTTATAAAGTCTTTTCACTGTTATGAGAAGCATTTCTAAGCACATCTATTTCTCATAGAGATGATGTGCATACATGGAATGCCTGGAATGGCCCTTGGTTCCTATCAGTTTCGTGAAGATAAGGCAGAGATGTAGATTCTGGCAGACTTCCCTGGCCTCAGGATATCTACGTTCTATGGGAAATACTCTCAGGTGCCTTTCCATGAGGCATTATTAATGTGCATGGAGCAACATCAAAATTCAGAGCTGAAGAAACTGAAGCACATCAAGCTTCAGAGCTGAAGAAGCTTCTTGGATGAGAAGCAAAACATCTTCAAGGAAAAAAACAACAACTCCAGCAGTCTTTTGTAAAAGCACCTTTTGGGACAACCATGGATGACTGAGAATCTCCATAGTCAACATTCAAGATAGTTTCTGCATGGATTAATTTTCCATTATATCAATTATAGCCTATTTCATTTCCTTCCTCTCTCATTCTTTGGGTTCTTTGGTCAATCATCTTTAACCAAGCATTCTAAGTGGTGATGCGGTTGAGGATTTTTCTCTTTATCTTCATTCTCTGTGATTGTCACAGGTCGAGCACTAAGCACTATAGGGAATCTCCTTTATCTTTGGAGAGTCTTTCTTGAAATAGAACTCTAGAAATCGGATGTTCATATCTCAAAAAGAGCCCCCGCATTTGAGATACCTTCTCTAGGACAGAAAAGAAATGAAGCTGCAATAGAAGGGACAATACCGCATTAATAAGACATTCTTATATCAAGCCAGTTATGATAATGAAGAAAATCCATATCTTTGATCCATACTGTGATCAACACTAGATACATTATGTTAGTCGCTGAATTCATGTTTAAATTGTTTCATTTAAATTTATTTCATTTCTAAAAAATAACATGTTTACAAGATGCATCTTCTCACATGCATGAGGACATAAAAAAGTACTCTGCTGAATTAGACAACTTCATGGTAGCCAAAAGATCTTGGAAACCTATAAGCTGAACACAAGCACAGTAGTGATCATGATAGTGTGTCAGCTTTTCCAGGTAGACCAGACAGGAAACACAACCAGGTGAGATAATTCTACTTTATTGTAAGGCTACATTAACAGAATGTTGCAAGTCTGATAGTACAAATCTTCCACCTGTTTTTTTTTATAGCCTGAGAAGTTGGGGGTGGGTGGGTGTTCTTTATGAATTTCTTTCTTTGCCCATCATGCAGCTGACAGGCTATGCCAGTGATGGCGAACCTTTTAGAGACCCAGTGCCCAAATTGCAACCCAAAACCCATTTATTTATCACCGGGTGCCGGGTGGGCGTGGCCGTGGTGGTCATGGCAGACTGGGTGGGCAGGGCCAGGACGGCAGGGGCCAGTCCCTTGCCATCTCCGGGGCATGGCACGCGTGCCCACAGAGAGGGCTCTGAGTGCCGCCTCTGGCACGCGTGCCATAGGTTCGCCACCACTGGGCTATGCCCTCTCTTATTTGATTGAAGGCAACATCACCCCCCCATACACATACCATTACATACTGAAAAGCATGATAATGAAGATAAATATATATCCTATTTGGTTAGTAACCATTGATTGGCTTATCTTCTGTTGGCAACTTTTACCTGAAAGCCAAAAAAAAACCCCCTATTAAATTAAAAAGATGGTATTAGATTTTTGAGAATGCTTTGATAGCAACAGATGTGAAGACTATTCTTTCAAATACATATGGCATCTACTGCAGTACCAATTCACCATTCCTTTGTAACTATTATCAAAAGTTGCCCTGGCACTGTCTGACTCCAGTTGACCTTGGAGACTCTGGGGCTTGAGTAGATAAATTGCAGATACAAACAACCTTTGTTCTGATAAACAGAACATCTACAAAGGTGGAGAAACTAGTTTTCTGTATACGTGTGTCCTAACTTTTGAACCCTGAACTTCTTTCCGCTACCCTTTTGTAGTAGACTGCTTGCAATCTCCTCTCCCTCCTTCCCTCCCTCCTTTAACTGGTCTTGTGCACCTGGCCTGTATTTAGAGTATGGTCATGTTGGGCCCCAGGCTCCTCATTTCCACTTTGCAAGCTCCAGCTGTTACAGCTGTGTAGCTTCGTATAAATGCTAACAAAATGCTAGTTTTACTGACGCAGCAACAAAATCAGTTTCAAGTTAGGCCAAAGCTTCTTGTTCCAATCACATGACAATAGATCTGATTAGAAAAATATAGATTTAATTCAAAAAAAGTTTCATCAGACTGCATAGGGATTCAAATGTAGTATCCGTTTGCAAACTTTTAAAGCAGCTGCATCATTTCCTGGAATTACATGAAAGTTCAAACCCTAAAATCCACATTAATTAAAAATATTTCTTTTAGGTCTCATTCAAGCTCTGTCCTCATGTCATATTTTTTTTTTGAGTTGTCTGACTGTTTTATTCCACTATTTCACAATTGTGTTTATACTTGTGATGTTTTTAGAAAATGGCAGTACTCACCTATGAATGTTAACAAAACATGAATAATAGCTTGGGAATAGCTGAGCATTAATAATTGCTTCTATGAGAACAATTTTCATTCATTCATTCATTTTTATTCATCTAAAAATGGAAGAAATGGATATTGATTCCAGATATTCATGCCAATTTGAGAGTCATGCCATTCACTCCTACTCATGACTGTTAAAATTTGCCACATTTTCAATATTTATTCAATATACTCAGATAAAAAGAATGAGATATACATATGTAACTGATAAAAGAAATGAGAAAGTGAGTTTGAAAAAAAATCATGCCATGATATTCAGACCACCCCTTTCAAATGACGTATTCCCAGATGTTCAGCTGGATGCCAACTTCAAAATGGTCTAATAAGCCTTAAACTTTGGAGAGCTACTTCATTTCTTCTTCCTGACTGAGTTTTGATTTTGATTCGGGAATCATCTTTGACCTGCAAACATTGGCAGCATGCCAGTCTACCTTAACTTTGATTGTTTTTTTTTTTCAAAAGTCTTCCTTCACTTCTGTTTCCAGGGACCTCAGGGCAAACCTGGTCTGTCAGGACTTCCTGGTACTGATGGCCCTCCGGTAAGTGATATGCAATTTAGTCCATTTTATATTTTGGGTTAAAAAAAAATTACTTTGCAGCGGTATGCACATGAATTTCGACAAGGAAGTTGCGTCACCAGTAGCTCAAAGCAGAACATATAAAGCATATCCAGTTTCATTATTTCAACCTGATCCACATTTCTCATCTAAGCTTTTATTTTTTTTAAAAAGGTCATTGAAATGGCAGATGAGAAATTGCACTGGTACTGAAATTTTTTTAAAATGCATTTAGTTGCCTGACCAGTATAGGATAGGTATAAAATATTGGAAATTAACATGATACAAGTTTCTGTTTTTTAAATTAAACAAACTGCTCTGTAAGAATAGAATAGAATAGAATAGAATAGAATAGAATAGAATAGAATAGAATAGAACTGGAAGGGATCTTGGAGGTCTTCTAGTCCAGCCCCCTGCTCAAGCAGGAGAACCTATACCATCTCAAACAAGTGACTGTCTAGTTTCTTCTTAAAAACCTCCAGCGATGGAGTGTCCACAATTTCTGGAGGCAAGTTGTTCCACTGGTTAATTGTCCTCACTGTTAGGAAGTTTCTCCTTAATTCCAGGTTGCTTCTCTCTTTGATCAGTTTCCAACCATTGTTTCTTGTCCTGCCCTCTGATGCTTTGGACCCCCTCTTCTTTGTGGTAGCCCCTCAAATACTGGAAAAAAATGTTTCATTGCTTTTGGGTTAAGGTTGAAGTCATAGCTTTTGAATTCTAATCATTGTGGTACTTTTCATTCCAAAGGTAAACAATCAATTTCAAAATGAAACAATAAAATTATTCTGCTTTTGTGAGCTAGAGCATCTTTATTAAAAACAAAATAGTTATCACATAGATGGAAATGTGTTTACCAAACAAAAGTTTGGGTTTGCATTAGAGTCGCCTTGATGGATTAATAATGACCATTTAAATCCAGGGGTCCATTAAAAGCCATGATGATATCCCACACATCGCGATGTCATTGTGCTGTGAATGTAGATTTTGTAATTTGTGTTCGTTGTGCAATCACACAGCACAAATGACATATGCTACAGAATATGAAGAAGCTTCTTGGATGAGAAGCGAAACGTCTTCCAGGAAAAACAAAGTCCATTTGCCTTTTGAAAAAGCACCTTTGGAACAATCATGACCTGGATGACTGAGAATCTCCATAGACATTTACTAGAATTATTGTTTTCACTCAGATGATGTAATGATACAAATAATAGCAACTGTCTTCTACAGTGGATAACCATGTTTTTAAGGATTCTCTTTACCTCTTACCGAAGACAAATGGGGATATTGCATAATTTATGAAGCCAGATACTCAAATTTCCAAAGCTTCATAGTGAACCATATGATTTGTATATATGAAGTAGAGCCAATGCCAGAAAGAGCTGGCTGTATTAGATCAATTAATCTAGTGGTCAGATTACTGCATGGCAATTACAAATTAATCCATTATGGCTTAGAGCAGGGGTAGGCAACCTTGACTCTTTTATGACTCGTGGACTTCAACTCCCAGAATTCCTGAGCCAGCCATGCTGGCTCAGGAATTCTGGGAGTTGAAGTCCACAATTCATAAAAGAGCCAAGGTTGCCTAGCCCTGGCTTAGAGTGTGATCTAATAAAAAAAATAAATAGATATATTATTGGGAACACTCTTGGGAAACTTTGTACCACCAGCTCCTCTGATTATTTATTTAGCATACGATGAGAACATAACAAAAAGAAGTAAACATATATGCACAAACCTCCTCAGATAAGCAACATAGATTATTAAATCTCTGTTTGGCTTCACATGGGACTGCTAGGCTGTATTAACTACCATTTCCAATTTTACACTGCTTGATTAGGCATCTTGCAAAAGGAGGTAGATACACAGATAAAACCAATTTGTTACAGTTGGCATACTTACTATATTTATCTGAGAATAACTTTATTTCTCAGATAATTTAACTTTAAAGAGTATGGTATACTCTGAGAGTATGGTATACAAATAGAAAAGGTTCTCCCGCCCCCATCTCCCTCATAGTTACAAAGGGAGAGAAGAGGAACAAAAGTTTAGGATTTATGCTTAAATATATGCCCTCATTATTTTGTGCAGACTTGCCTGGGCTGATACCCTGCAGATATGCGAGCCTACAACTCATATCAGTTACAATATCTGTGCTGATGACCTGACAGGAATTTAACACGTTTGAAGAATAGCACATCTGTGTTAAATCAGCCCTGATTTAATATATGTTTTTGTTTCAACATAATATAGAATTTGTGCCAGTTATGCTGTCATTGCTATCCCCAGGTTATTTTAGTCTCAATGTGTTGAAAATTCTTTTTATCGATTCCCAGCCTATCAACTAGGCTTTCTAAATCTCTCTGAAGATAATAACGGGTACAGCGCAATCACACTCTGATCTCTTGGAAATAAATCCCACTGAATTCAGTGAGATTTACTTCTAGGTAACTGAAAATAAGAGTGACACATATATTGCCAAGGTAGCAATCCTTTTATTATTGCGCTTATAAACAAAAAGAGATCAGAATAGAGGAGAGTTGAGTTACAAGTTGGATTTTTAAGGGCAAAAAGAAATGAAATATTTGCCCTAAAGCAAGGGTCTTCAAACTTGGCCCTTTTATGACTTGTGGACTTCAACTCCCAGAATCCCTCAGCCAGCATGCCTGGTTGAGGAATTCTGGGAGTTGAAGTCCACAAGTCATAAAAGGGCCAAGTTTGAAGGCCCCTGCCCTAAAGTATTAAAGGTATTAAAAGAGCAGAGCAAAATGAAATGAGTGTGATGATGCAACCCTAGTACATGTAGTCCTCGACCTACGACTGCAATGGAGCCTAAAATTTCTGTTGTTAAGTGAGACGTTTGTGAAGTGAGTTTTGCCCCAATTTAAGACCTTACTTGCCTCAGTTGTTAAGTGAATCACTGCAGTTGATTAGTAAATAATAATAATAATAATAATAATAATAATAATAATAATAATAATAATAATAATAATAATAATAATAATAATAATAATAATAATAATAATAATAATAATGTTGGAAGGGAGTGAATCTGGCTTGCCCATTGACTTTGCTTGCCAGACGGTCGCAAATGTTGATCACATGACCTTGGGACACAACAACGGTCATAAATATGAACCAATTGCCAAGCATCTGAATTTTGATCACGTGATTACAGGGGTGCTGCAAAGGTCATAACTGTGAAAAGCAGTCCTAAGTCACTTTTTTCAGTGCCGTTGTAACTTTGAACAGTCACCAAACAAACTGTTGTAAGTCCAGGACTACCTGTAGTACATTTCTACTCAGAAGTAAATCTAATTTAATCTTGATTCTAAGTAACTATGTAAGATTACAACCTAAATCACACAGTGAGTCTAATATTTATTCTTACATTTTGGAGATGGACAACAAAGCTGAAGATTTATTATACTCTTAACTTGCCTGTGGATTTAACCCAGTGGGAAAATCTTCAGGCTATTGATTTGCACTGGCAGTAAAATATTTCTATTACTGTTTTCTTTCATCTTGTTGTGCCATAACTTTAATGGCGTACTTTAGTGTAATGTTTGGTGACAGATAAAAATAATCAATTCCTATCTTCCAGAGAAAACACATCAAATGGAGAAATACTTTCGGTGCTTTACTTGCTTTTCCATTATCTTTAGAAATATTTGGATCTAAAATCAAAGAACATCTTTGTTGGCTTGATATATTGTCGATACTAATTTGTACATTCGAAGGCAACCTCTAGATGCTAGTGTTATTAATGTAGCAAGAACGGCCTCATGGTATGCTAATATCCATATATAGCTGGATTATGTCAGTTATTATTTTGAAATATTTTGTGACTCTAATTTTGTTTGTGGCCTAAAATTATATATTATGGGAAATGTGATATTCACCAAAATCTGCTTCCCTCCACCACCATTCAACTTTCTTTTTTCCTAGTGACCTCTGATAATTTATTTTCAGGGGAAGCTCTGCAGCAGCCTCCCCATCCCATATATAACAATCAAACAAATAAAGGCATGAAAAATGTTTGTAACAGAGTGTATTTCATTCTGTATTTCCCATATTGAAAGAAGAGTGGGAGTAGGAAATAATTTTTGCCATGCTATCTGGTTCCAGACTACCCATTTGGCAGGAAAGACAACTAAACAACTTGTTTCTAAATAACCTTACATTCTCCTATGTATGGTACCATAGAGTTCCTATTTGAAAAGCTAATTTTGCCTTCTCCCCAAATTCCATAATACCCTTCCTAGATTCAGGACAGTTTAAATTATTCATTTTAAATAACTTACATATAGAATTTCATTATTCCAAGCTGTAGAAATGGTCCCCGGTTTAGATAAGTTTAAAAGGGGTTGTGAAGCAGGGTAAAAATCAAGATATATGATTGAAGCCCTGCTCCTTATGTTATGCACATGCAATCCCGGTTGAAGAGGGAATAGGACTTCAATTATATGGTTGTGTCTCCCATTGAAACCCTGGTATATGGATTCAGTTGGAGGCTATTAAAAGTAATTTGCTCAGACAATAAAATGGAATTTTCTATTCAGAATGTCTATGAAAAGGAATGCCAAGAAGGCAGGAGAGCTCTGGTTAGCCATTCTGGGGAAGCAAAATACTTCCAATGTGTTGGGCTTTGACCTAATGAATCAAATGGATTCTTCTGATATTTATTCAGTGATGTCATTAAAGTGGGATTTTGAGGCCAAAGTCTAGGGATGTACTCAGCAGAAGCAACAGGTGATAAAAACAATAACCATTATCTATCAGATTGTCCAAAGACTTCAATGACATCATTGCTTCACACCATTCACTGTAAACATATGTCAGTTTTGTACCACTTTGACTGTGAATCCTTTTCAGAAGATCCTGAAAATAATCATTAGTAGAAGTTTAGTAGAATTTGTCTATCCCTAATCAGATTATAGATGCCAAGTTTCTCTAAGAGAAGAGGGTGGATATTTCAAGTTGGTAATGTCTTTTTAAAATAACAAAAATACCAAAGAAATAAAATGATATTTGAGAATAGGAATGAATTCATTTGTATGGTATTTGCATACTAAGTATTTCTCCTCCCCTATATATATTTTGTTAATAGGGCCATCCAGGCAAAGAAGGACAGTCTGGAGAGAAAGGTGACACGGTATGTTTATACTTTATTTATTGCTGTAAAAAGTGTGTGTGTATAAATGAGTGAGTGTGTAATTAGAAAAAGAGTGACAGATATGAAATTATGATAAATAAACTGTGATTGAACTCTTAGACCATTAGAATAGCATCACTAATTTTTCAAAAATCTTTTTCTTCTACTGAAGAATATTTCTTTCTTTAATTTCTCCCATGCAATTCTTTTTGTACTGTCTTAGCTGTACAAAAAAGCTGTACTGTCTTACTGTCTGTGAGTAACAAAAAAACAAAAGTGATAAATAAATTCATCAACAGGATCGTCTCTGTTTAAGGATAAAAGGAGAACATTCAGCATAAAAGTGATGGGAAAAGAGAATATTTTCTGTAGGGTTTTAGTTATTGCCCATATATGATGATGATGGTAATTTCATACTATTTATACTGCTCTCTAGAATAACCTAGTTTTCCCAATGCTTTTGCCAATAAATAAGACAATAACTCTATAATTCTTGATCTGCCCAAAGTCGTTTTGATACAAAATGGGCAGCAAATAAATTAAATAATAAATAAATAAAGTCAGAATGATTTTTCATTCTGTTCTCACCAAGTGTCCTACTTATTTTTCCATTTTAAATTTACTTTAAATGAAATAAACTTTCATTACTTCAAATGAAATGAGCTTTAAATTACTACTCGGAAACTTTATGTTGTCCAGGTTATACTGTATTGTCAAAGTACGCGTCACATTCACAGATTGGTTTTAAAATAAGTTAACACTCCTAGCTGAGTTGGATATGGTAGATAGAAGCCTGAACATGTATTGAACTACAGTGGTACCTCAGTCTTCATCGTTAATTGGTTCCAAGAAGTGCAATGGGTGCCAAAAACGTTGAGTATCAAACAGATTTTTCCCATAAGGAATAATGTAGTGAGTCACAAGGTGGCTGACATTGACAAGTTCTAGCTTGTGCATTGAGAACCAAACAGACAATGAGTACCGGGACAAAATTTTCGCATCAAAATATGTTGAGAGTATCAAATTCGATGAGTTTCAAAGCAGTTAAGTATAAGTAGCAAGGTACCACTGTATTCACAAAAGCATGCATCAACAGGTTTGAAAGGTAATGTTTTTACACATTAGTACATTAAAACCATGGCAAGGAATATTCATCATCTAATTAGAGATAATGCAGCACAGTATCATTACTGTAATGATTCAGCAGAATACAGATAGTTCCTTTAATTCCATAATTCTTCCATTTTATCCAGTGTTGTTTTTCCACCCAATACTGACCATCCAAAATTCTAAGTTTTCTTTTGTAACACACACACACACACACACACACACACACACACACACACACACACACAAACTCTTAGTAAATCAATGTTTTCAACCTCTGCTAGAGTAATGTAGTAAAATATTAAGCAATTACATTTATCTTTTTTTTGTTTCTTTGCTCATGTAATATGCTGTTTATATAATGGTCAATTGACCCTCTTATGTATATAAGAAAAAGTATGTGGATTCTCAGTCCAAGTTAGAACTACCACATTTAAGTATTTGTGTATGGGTGATAGAATAATTATTTCTTCCTCCATTGACTTCATTTCTGACCTCCATCCAATCCTGTGTAAGTTAAAAGAAGAAAAACTTTGCAGCCAATGAGTTACTTTTAATTTTCCTCCTGAGGAATTAATGCTTCCAACACTGTGAATGATAGTCCTAATCCAGAAATATATCCTAGCATAAATAAAAAAGGAGAGTCAGCCCATATGTGTCCTTCTGTTAAGAAATATAGGAACTAAGAATAGCATGCCTAATACTATCATGGTATTTCCTAATGCTCATAAATTAGTATAAATAAAGATTTATTTGATGTGATTTTTAAAAATTGGGTATATTAAGGTACAAAATTGTCCTGAATAGCTATATAATTTATCGTTCAATTTAGACGGATTTGCATGGCACAGTTCACTGTAGCCTTGGTTTAAAATTCCATAGTTCTTTCGCAATACACTGGAAAAGCCTTTCGTAATACAGGTTTTACTAAATAATTTCTCAGTTGACGGCTGTTATTTACTTATTGACAATTTAGGCTTCTTGACTGATGCAATATATAGGCAGTTCTCAATTTATGACCACAACAGAACCCCAAAATTTCTGTTGCTAAGCAAGACAGTTGTTAAGGGAGTTGAGCTCCATTTACAATTTTTTTTGGCGGGGGCACCATTGTTAAGCAAATCACTGCAATAAGTGAATCTAGCTTCTTCATTAACTTTGCTTGTTGGAAAAGGCTATGAAAGTTACAAATGGTGATCACATGACAGTGCTGCTGTCATAAACACAGGCCAGTTGTCAAGGACCCGAATTTTGATCACATCACCATGGGGATGCCACGGTGCTCATAAGTGTGAGAACAAGTTATGCCATTTTTTTTCAGTGCCGTTGTAACTTCAAACAGTCATTAGATGAATGATCATAAATCGATCACAATTGCCATAAATTAACGTATTTCTGGACATTGCTTATTGAACCTTTTAGATTATGTTAAGAAAGCGTGTTCAAAACAGCAACTACTGATACTTTTGAAAAAGCAAATGTGTAGCATCATGTTGTAGTAGTACATGTATATTGTTTAAACTTCACATAGTGTAATCTAACTAAAATTCAATGTCTTCTAGGGGCCTGCAGGTCCTCACGGTCCAGTTGGCTATCCTGGTCCCCGTGGTGTAAAGGTAGGACTAACATGATGTTTATGTTTGATAAACAATCAACTTGGCACTAAGTTTTGCTAACCTGGTCCCTTGGCCATTGTCACTTGTACTTTCCTGTAGGGTGCTGATGGAATCCGAGGTCTAAAAGGTGGCAAAGGTGAAAAGGTAATCTGTTAATTGTGTTTACGTTCTATTGCAAAAGGCACCCCAAATAAATGGGGAAATTTGAAAATCATGTCTATTACAGGTGCAAGATTATTATATGGTGGCCAAGAAATGGCCATAGTGGCAGAGTATCCTCCTGTAATGTCTTCAGATGGCCCGATGATTTCAGCAGAATTTTTCTTGTATTTCTTCCAAAATAGGACAGGAAATATCAAGCGCAAGAAATCAGGAAATCCAGGCAGTTCAAATTAATATAAAGGTTTATTGCAGTGTCAAACTGCCGGCCCGTGGGCCAGATGCGTCATGCCGAAACTGTGCTCACCCCAGCTCCGGCAATGGGAAAAAAATTGTGATATGTCATGACACATCACGTGACGTGTTTGACACTCCTTGTTTATTGTAAGCTTAAGCTCTCTACAAGAATCTGAACTACTAACAGTCAAAGCAAATTGGCAGTAGATAAGAGTCAGTGGAATTCAAGGTGGGCTGGACTTAGATCTCTTGTGGGTGCAAAAAGACTCAAGACTGATGGTGCATTTATTTCCTCCCTTGGGCTCAGCCTGGTCATCTCCCACAGAAAATGTGCTAAGAAAAATCAAATAATAGTAAATAGAGCAATCTCCACGATTATGAATTTAGGCTTTTGTGTGTAGATCAATGGTCTTTTTATTCTTTAGGATAATTGGGATAATTTGTAGGGACAAAGCTAAGTTCCTGACTAGTTTGATGTGATGCATAAGGAAAGTTCCATTTCTTTAATTAATGGCCAATAATTGTAGCATCTGGGATCTTGCTGCTGGGAATGACATTTTCCAGGATTCCTGATTCTTGAGATATTATTATAGCATCTATAATTGCATTAAAGATTACAGGGACTTTATGAACATTACAAAAATGTCAGAAACAGGAATGGACATATTTTTTCATATTCTACAATATTTGCATTTTTTTTCAAAGATCAATTGGTCTACACAGCTGGAGAGCAATAACTGTGTAATAAATATATCTGGAGTACTGTTGTTTTTTACTTTACAAAACTTGACCTGTATTTTTTTGTACTCAGGAAAATTCATAAAATTTAACCTGCCACTTCTTTAAATTTACCACTTAATCTGTGTGTTTGATCTGAGAACTGCTTGGCAAAATTCAGAGAAGTAAGAAAAAAGAGAGATTCATGTTCTAATTTGGGAGATACTAATTATGTCTGTTAATAGTCAAATATGAACTCATAGAAAGCAGCCTATTAGGGAATCCTAGAAATTATTTGCCAAGGCTCATAATACCACTGATATATAACAGAAGCATTCTAGTGTTTGGTCCCAATGATTTCTGGTTCATCCACCATCAGCATCAGAAAGATAACATAAAAAAGAGAAACAAAGACCCTCAACAGAACAAACCCATTATGAATCCGATCAAATGCTGGACTTCATTGGCTGGATAATTTGGAAAGCTGTTTTGACCTTTCCAGGTGCAGATTTTCTGTGGTTACTACATCATTGCAACAAGTAAAATATGGCTATGCTAATTAGCCTTTAATCAGTAGTAGTATCTTTGGGTTATATTCCAATCGACTTTTGAACATGAAATATCTGATGGGACAAAATCCCAACACTTTTAAAACTGGAAATATAAGGAGGAAATTTAATAAGGAAAAGTAATATTATAATGAAGAACTCATTGACAAATTAAGAAATGAATTCTCCTATTGCCTTAAGCACCTTTCTCATTATTCTTTCTTCTTTTTTATAAAGCTGAAAAGTAATTCAACTCAGCTGTGGCATTTTTTTCCAGATACAGAAATTGCCATATTGCAGTAATTTAGTGTATGATCTAGCTTTAGTAATGTAAATTATTGCGACTTACAGCAAAATAACTATGTTATGCCAGTCTACGACTATAAAAAGACTTGATTTGAAAATAGCTATGGTTGTCATATGCATTATATTAATTTATCCAAATTCTTGAACAACTTCCATTCTGATTTCTTAAGGAACTCTTTTATGTTTCCCTTTCTCACTACAAAAAACATAGGGTGAAGATGGCTTCCCTGGATTTAAAGGTGATATGGGCCTTAAGGGCGATAGAGTAAGTATTACTTTAAAACCGCTTTAGATCTATTGAGGCATTGTACTTAAATTCTCAGATTGGTAAAGGGAACTTTCATTATCACTCCATCCATTCAGCAGGTTTTTTAGTCTCAGTTGAACACACAGAGATCTTCATTTAATGAAAACCACTGTGCAATGGATATGATTGATTCTTCTGAAGACTTTTATGTTCCCCCAAAGGAAAGGAAAGATGACTATATATTAAGAGTTTTAATAATTAGTTTCTATGTTGCTCTGGTCATTAACTGACTAAGGAATTGACTATCCTGACATATGTAAATAGGAATAAAGGAACATGACAACTAACAAACTTTAATATCCATGAATTTAACACAATATAGCAAAATATTCCTATGCTAAAGAACTATATAAATTTATTCAGTCATATACTACACAGGAGGATTTTAAAAAAAAAATCACCTCTCCTCAAAGGCCTAATGAAATAACCAGGTTTTGATTACTTTCATAAATCCCAGTACAGGTGTTCCTTAATTTATGACCATGATTGGAACAGGAATTTTGGTCATTAAGCCATGTAGTTATTAAGCGAGTCATTGTGTGACCAGATCTGATTTTATGACCATTTTTACTGCTGATGTTAAGTAGATCACCTGGTTGTTAATGAATCATGTGGTTCCACAGCCATCATAACTTCAAACTGATGTTAAACAAACAGTTGTAAGTTGAGGACTACCTAAATTGTTGGGCTAGTTCAATGCCCAGAGAAGACCTTCACCATCAAGAACTTGTAGATGACAGTGTTTAGGAGAAGGAACCTGAAGTTGAAGTGGTGCAGTAGTTAGAATGCAGTATTTCAGGCTAATTCTGTCAACTGCCAACAGTTTGATTCTGACTGGCTCAAGGTCGCCTCAGGCTTCCATGTTTCTGAGGTCAGTAAAATGAGGGCAATTGAGGGCAATACGCTGACTTTTTGTAAACTGCTTAGTGAGGGCTGTAAAGCACTATGAAGTGATATATAAATCTAAGGGTTATTGCTATTGAAGGCATGTGATCTTTGTTACCAAGACTATGTACTTTGTACTAATACTATTCTATCCTCCATTCCTCTCCCCACCATCTCTGCCCAGTAGATTGATGAGAGCTTTTAGTAATCTCTACTGCTGAACTTTCAGAAATGTCAAAAGATACACTTGCTTTTTGACACCTTTTTTTAAGAGGTGTATTTTATGGGGCTGCATGGCTTCTGATTTTTATAATCTTGAGGATGGGATAACTTTTTATTAAGACTTTATGTATGCTTTATTAATCATTGATTTTTTTTAATTAATACTGGTATTTACTATTTAATTGTTCCCCATTGTCTCACCTTGGCTGGAAGGTAACCTTAAAGTAATTTAAAATTACAAATTAACAACACACAGTAGTGGAATCATTGTACACACATTCCTTTATGCTACTCCTGCAGTAGCATTGCTTTTAGTATGCTCCAGACATTTATGATTTATGATTCTCATTATTGGTATGAATGTGTCAGCTTTGGTACTCTTGTGACAGGTCTCAAATTACTTGTTGCTTCTTACAACAGTAGTGTCGTCTTATGAAAATTTCAAAACCTCAAAACCCCTTATAATGAAGTAAAGCAATTGATTTTCTTTTATTCAGCATTGTTAACTTGCTTGTCAACATAGTACAGAAGCTGACATTTTACCAAAGTTGCATTTAGTTTGATACTATTGAGCAAGAACATTTTCTGTGTTACCTGTATTTATTGATTTTTTTTATATAAAATGGATCATCAAGGCAATTTTTAAGATGGATCGAGTTTCAATAATGTTAATTTATTCAAAATAACTTGAAACCACTGTCAAGATTAAGATGATAGATCTTGAGGGACCTGTAACAAGAAAGTTTTACAGAAGAAAAAACTGAGGATTTCTCCCTATATCACAGTTGGCTCCAATTAATAGTGTCAACCTTTCTGATTCTAGCCAGAACAACTAATGAGGATGCTGATTAATCAAGTTATAAAGGAAAAAAAGCAAAGGAACACCAACCTTTTTGCTTTCTGGGAATGGCTCCTTAATTATTGTCTTTAGAAAGCTTTAGGAAGAACTTAATTTGAGAGAGTCAGTAGCTGGACTTCAGTTAGTGTTTTTTTTTCTTTTGGGTCTTTTGTGGAGACAGGTGGTTAGTTTTTATTGTTTTATGTACACAATATTTTTAAGGGTGAAGTTGGTGCTCTTGGTCCTCGAGGAGAAGATGGCCCTGAAGGTCCTAAAGGCCGTGCAGGTCCTACAGGAGACTCAGGTGGCCCTGGCCAAGCTGGAGAAAAGGTTTGTAACGGTTTGATATTTCTATTATCAGAATTGACCAGCACGATAGTAGCAAGAATATGACAAAAATAATTGAAGCACAAAAGACATATGGAAACATTTATGTTATGTTTGAAACATGTAGAGGATGGTGGGACCTCAGATTTGTAACAAAGACATTTGAAATAATGAGAATGTATTTCACATGTCCATTTTTTTCCTGTGGAAAAAAACAACTCACGTTTTTACATGATTACTGTTATGCCAGTGAGAGGTGTTAGCCGGAAAACCAAATCTCCCACTTAAACCAGAGTTTCTTATCAAGGAAAAAGAAGAGCCACAATTTATTACAAATGGTAGAGCAGTGGACCAAGGTTAGTTTGTAGGGTCTCCTCAATATTTTGTTTCAGTTTCTGAAATAGTCCCTGAATTAACTATTCCTGAATAGTGCTTCTGTACCTAGTGTCTGTCTGTACATTTAGGTAAATTCTTTCACCTTCCCCAAATTACTTCCAGGTGTCCTTTCTCTCTGTTTGGTGTGTAGATAGCCTTTCATTCAACTACATTTCTGCATGATTGCATCGGTGGCCTGATCAAAGACATGTTTGTTTATAAGGATCTTGTGAATGACTCTCCCCAGGTGATCCCCTTTCCATATAAAAAAGAGAAAGGAAGGTTATAATTTGATACTAGAAGCTTTATAAGCTGTCATAAAAAATACTTTCAAAGTCAGATCATTCATTCCAGAAAATATTCCTTTCAGCTTCACTTAACTGTTGGGAGCTATTTAGAATTAATGATCCTTATAATGTTTCAAGACATCTTGCCAGCTGTTAAAAAGGTCATGAATAAAGAACACCACTATTATAATTATGGATAAATGGCAGCATAATTGGAAAGTTATCACTAAGTTTCCATTAAATTCCAATTCCATAAAAAACAGGAATATATGAAACTTACTTTCTCCCAAAATCTAAATTAATTCCTATTTTGATATGGAAGTATTATGATAGATATAGAATTTGATTGAAAGAAGTGTGGGCAGAAGAAAAATTGAAGTTAGTGCAATTTTGCAAAGGTTAACATGAGTATATCTTTATGTGAAGTTGTTACAGGTTGGTTATAGAGCAATCTGTGTCTTTACTTGCTCCACAGCCTATGCATGGATCATAGAATCTTAGAGAAGAAAAAAAACCCATTGAAGCCAAACCCTTTCTCAGTGCAATAATACTGATTGTCTAAGAGATAGATAGATGGCTGTCAAGTATCTCCTTCAATACACCCAGTTCTCCCCCCCCCCCTCCAGTGCTGGTAGTTGGTTTTGCTGTTAAAATATTGTTAAGGTTCCTTTTTAACATTCATCTGGAATCTGTACTCTGCATCCCATACTTCAGGTTGATAAGAGAATAAATCTTGGCCTTTTAAATAATTGTCTAATGAATCGCAAAATCTAATGCTACACATTATAAAATATAGATTTAAACACTTAGCTCCAGCTCCTGATCTTCTGAAATGTGCTAAGAAAAGCAACAAACATAAACTAAGTTAAGATTTAAGATTGTTTACATAGGCATAAAATTTATTAAAGACACAAATTTCCTTTCCTCTTGAATGGAATGCTTTTACAATTTCTTACTTGATCAGATCTCAAGAATGATAACTATGTATATTGCTGAGGACCCTGATTATTGTATATATTAATAATGTGTATATTAAAGATCTCGGGAACATCATCCTCTTTATCATCATAGCTATTGCTGCTCTGAAAGTTTGAAAAGTGAATATTTCAAGGTTTTTTTTAAAAAAGGGAGGGAGGGGGTTCAGGAAGTTGAAATATTTAGCTAAGCCCTCAAATTCTTCCAGATTCTGTACTAGTTTCTCATTGCCGTTTGTGTCTTCTACTGTTCTATATTTTAGTATATTTTCCTTTCGGCACAATGATCCTATTCATTCAATACATTTAACTGGATTAGGGAAGTATGTTGTGAGAACACACAAAAGGTTTCAGTTGCTCCCTGTCAGCCACTGGGGAGTTAAATTAGCTCAAACTAATATTCCATCATGCAAAGAGTTAAACTAACTCCAACCAGTTAGATATATCATTGGAATTCTCCAAAAGTACTGAAGAGAAAGTGCAGCTGAAAAAGCAAACTTCTCCATTATCAAATTCTTGCCAAGGCTTGGCAGCGCACAGC
The DNA here is from genome assembly GCF_001527695.2 of Protobothrops mucrosquamatus. Taxonomy (NCBI): domain Eukaryota; kingdom Metazoa; phylum Chordata; class Lepidosauria; order Squamata; family Viperidae; genus Protobothrops; species Protobothrops mucrosquamatus. The sequence continues at coordinate 62,900 of NW_015387520.1, read as the reverse complement.
ACATCTTCCGGACTCTGGCTTGCAGTAATGGCCAAACAACACCTGTTTGCACAGTTGGTATTAAAGATGTCAGTAAAGTAATGAAATTTTACCAATATTTTCTCAGCACAACAATTTAATGGATATTAAGCTAGGGATGCTGTATTCTCATTATGTATTGCTAGAATCATTGATAAGGAGATTTGATTTGTTAGTGACTGGCTTAGTTAAGTGTTTTATGAGAACAAGAGCAGTGTAACAATACAACCAACATGACCCTAGCCCAAGAGGGTTTGCACTACTTTTGCATTGATTGTTCGCATTTGGTTCCATGAGCGACAACATAATCAATTCAGACAACATAATCAATTCAGAAACAGGTAGCATTTGGAGAAAATATAGTGCTGCCAGATATTTTGTTTGTTCAGAGAAGACCAAGTGCTTTGTAGAGCAGAGGCATGCTTAAAAACCTCAGCAGTACTTAATTCCATCCTTCTGGGGTTAGTAGAAGATGAGAAGGGCCCCAAAACATCACACACACATTCACACAACACACAACCAGCTTGAAATCTATCTGATTATGCTTGGTTTGAACCCCAGAAGAATCAAAGGAGAAGTCCATGTAGTACAATGTCTCATTTTGTATGATGTCTCCAAATCTTATAATTTTCATCCAGTTCTATGACTTTTGATAAAGTTTGGTCAGTCCCAGTTAACTGTTGGTTTTCTCTTGGGTACTATCAGCTTATCTAATTTGCATAGTAAACTTTGCTTATTTAGAGGAATATTTATTAATAAATCTTCTTAAAGAACTTTATTCTGGTGTTTTCCTGCATGCTGTTTATGTTGAAATACTCCAAAACCACCCTTTCTTCTTCCACGGCTTACTCTGAGCAGGTCTCATGTATTCCATCTTTCATAAATGTCTTTTCTGATCTTCATAAATTTAGTACCGATAGGATAGATGGACAGACAGACAGACAAATAGATCAATCTATGGATAGACAGACAGATCCAAATAGCTAAAAATCAATAAATATGATGATTACATATAAATGCTAGTTACAATATGGAGATATTTGGAAAAAGTAAATGAAAAATTAATGTTTTTTTTTTTAATTATAGGGTAAACTTGGTGTTCCCGGTTTGCCAGGATATCCAGGAAGACAAGGCCCTAAGGTAAATTTGCTACAGCATTAGGGATGTATATGTAATTTAAGATTTAATAGTGCGTGCACATTTGTTTAGGTAAATGGATGTGTATGAGTTTGTTATTTAGAATTGATCCAGTTGGAATTATAAAACACCTTTACTGCAATCTAAACATTACATACTGTTCTTCTAATGGAAGCAAGTCCTGTAATTCTGTCTGTTTAACTTGAACTATACTTTATTGATAGAGGCTATAGGAGTAGTTTTCCACAGTCATCCCTTTGGTTCTCCATATACCATAGAAAAAGAAAAAGAAAGGTAAAAAAAAAAAAAACCCAGGGAGCACAGTGCCTTGATTATGACTCATTAATTTAGAAGTCATCTTGAAACCCCAGTCTGAAAGGTTTAAATCAGAATAATTAATTAACTTTTCCAGAATTGTTTCATTTAATAAAATTTAGAAGGAATCTAGAAGCTTTTTATCATCCGTTGAGAACTCTTCTTGGAAACACTCAAGTCAAATAGCTAATTCTCCTAACCCTTATTCAGAGAGTAAAATTAGCACACGCAGCAATACTTATTTTCAAAAGATAATAGCAGAAAGTTCCTGGAATGTAGTTAACATTTTTATAAACTACACTTGACTTGAATGATAGTAATAAAATGTTGACACAATAAAAGTGACTTACAGTACTATACTGTATCTCAGTAACATTCTCCATAATATCAAGGAATCCAGAACAAGATTGCATAGCTTCCACTACTGTTTTCCAGGTTGGAGGATGTCAAAGTACTGAGTTAAAATTGCTCCAAGTTCTGCTTTTCTACCAGTTTTTCTCCTTCCTTGGCTTCTCTAAGGATTTGGAA
>NW_015387520.1:5550-60802 GCF_001527695.2 Protobothrops mucrosquamatus | reverse complement strand
ATATATATATATATATATATATATATATATATATATATATATATATATATATATATATATATATATATATATATATATATATATGTAAAATTTGGATTGCTAACAAAGAATTAAGGGAGAATGGAATAGCTATTTCGAACTTTTTAGCTCTCATCAGCCAAACATACCCTTCAATATCTGTACCTAAAGTCATACAATATATTGAAATTAAGATACTATTCACATGGAAATTATATTATAAATTTTTTTACATCTTTTTCATTTCTTAAAAACATACAATTAATAAACTATAAAAATATGACAATGTAGATGGATAGTAAATATGCTCCAGTAGGTGTCTATTCGTAACCACCATGATATGATGCAAACACATCACATTTTGTTACTTGTGCCATAGTGTCATATACACATTTCATCATTTATCCCCTTTCTGTAGATACTACCATAGTTTTCTAACAGTTCCAGTAAAGCAAAATAAATTATGGAATTAAAATCCATGATATAATATTCTGTGGACATCTGTTCTCTGTTTTCTGTGTGTATATTTATGTATACTTAACTTATTTATATAAGTTAAGAATGTCGAGTTTGTGCTTTATACTCACATTATTATAGTGGCACATATCTACTCCTACTTGTACTCCAGTGTCTTCTTTCCATGAATGGTGGCTTCATATGTCATTGTTTTCAAAATAAATATATAAACTTACTGTTAATTCTTTACTGCATTCTGGACTTGAACAATTATGGTAAGTAACTGAAAACAGTTAATATCTATATGTGTGACTTAAATAACATATATTGCAAAGAATATATGTTATGTTATTCAATATAGTTCGTAATAAAAAGTGGTTTACATCCTAAAGTTCCAGATTAAATCCTTGGAATGATCAAGTAGGAGGATAAGACATTTCTGTCTCAAATTCTGGAGAACAACAATAGAGATGTTGAATAAATAGACAAATAGTCTGACTTGATATAAGACAGCATTCTATGTTCTACCATGCTATGATTCCAAAGTCCTTCCAAGTATGAAATGAGGAAATACAGTGTGAGCTCTGTTGAATGCATGTGCTATTAAAACCACTGATTTTAGTTTAAAGATGTTTCTTGTAATTGACTGGGCAGTAGAAAGTTTCACCAAATATGTTATCATCTTCAGAATACAATATTACAATCTATCAAAAATATACAGTGTGAAGGGCTTACTAAATATTTATATCGATTAAAAGTACATTTGTAATTTTTGGTGCAGGGATCTACTGGGTTTCCTGGATTTTCAGGTTCTAATGGAGAGAAAGGAGGAAGGGTAAGTCATAGCAGTTTACCTATAAAGTTATGAATGTATGGATTTTGAATTTGGGATCATTAAACAGATTGGGGTGTTCAATATTATAACATTTCTTATGTTGGATGGTGCTCAAACTAAAGTATCAAGTCTTCGTAAATAAAAAAAAAAGAATGCTGTACATATCCATTATGGCTGCAATTTAAGCAATGTGAAGCCCTATTATACACAGATACTGCTTAATGAGATCCCACGACACAGGTTGGGCAGAGTACACAAGCGTAGACAGTCAGGATTATTTTTCTTCCTCCTACACCTGGCTAGTGAAAAGGAGATTGATTAATTGATTAATATGTTTGATATAGCTGGCCATTGCATACAAACGTCTCTGGATGGTTTATAAGAACTATAACTCAGAAAGACATATGATGTACCCCAGCTTGCAAGAATAAACAACAAATCCACTAGAACTCATCTAACCATCTGACCCAAATGGCTGGAGAAATAGCCAGATCTTCAATGCCTTGCAAAAAGCCAAACAGGGTTGGGAACCCTCTGAATCTCTGGAGGGATGTTTTCAGGTGCTGCCAGTGAGACATCATGACTCTGGTGTGATTGCTTGATAGAAAGGCCCTGGAGTTGAAGCTGATGAAGGTATAAGCGGATGGTCAAACTAAGTATATCATTAAATACATAAAAGGCAAAGAAAATTTGCAGACAATTATAGAGTGTGAATAGGAAATTCAATTCCCATGCTGAAATTATAAGAAACTGTTCTTCTGAAAGCAAATGCTCATATACTATGCTTTGGGGAATAACACTCCCCCCCATGATGTCATTGAAAAGCCAACTTGTCTCAACTCGGCAGACAAAAATAGAATAAGCTTCTAAACAAAACATTTTTAAGCAGATAAGACATCAAGAATTTGCTGTTTCGTTGAAGATGGCGAATACATACATAATGCTGACTCAGCAAATTGTCAAAAATTCACAGCATCGGTATCCATAAAAGCTCAGCTGGATGTAGCTGATTGCTTGTGATAGAGCTGCGCGAAAGTCATCAAAGGGGAAAAGACGGGCTGACAGTTATACTTCATGGTAGCTTAGTGTGCCATTAAGTGAGACTGAAGTAATGCATGCCATTAATCTGCCTATCATTTCATTTTATTTAATGGGAATGAAATTTATCACTTTAAATGTCTAGATACAGAGTTCCATATGAGCACTGCTTGCCACATAAATTGGCAAAACTATATTTATAACTAAAGGGGACTCATGAATTCCTAACTGCTTGCACAATTAATCTTTAAGAGAATGGGGTTCCCTTCTCCACATGGAATTTTCTGAATCCTTCGAAGACATATAAATATTATATCATGTATATGTGAAGGGTAATAAAAGTGTTCAAATTTAAAAGCATCTAGCACATGCCTATTCTGTAGCACATCAAGTAATAAAGACAGATGGAGTATGGGGAAAGGAAGAGAAGAGAGTAGGGAGAAACACCAGTCCCTCTTTTTACAATTTATCAGTAGATTAAATTTCTCAGTTATAATTTAAAGTAGAACTGGGCAACTGTTAGGTTGTCAAGAGCTACATGTAATTTTTGGGAGGGAGACTGAGGATTTTAAAGTTGATGGGACTACTTCACACAAATGGGTGAAATTTTGAGGTCCTTCTTTTTTTTCTTACTTATAATACATACTGTAGTAGGGGTTTCATCTTCCTTTTCATTTTCAAACTGACAGGAAACCCAACCATTAATTTTCTGATGGAACACATACATCCATACTCCTCTTCTATGTATGTATGTATGTATGTATGTATGTATGTATGTATGTATGTATGTATGCATGCATGTATGTATGCATGTATGTATGCATGTAGTAACACATTAGAAATTTTAGAATCAAATAATGTAGCTTAGGATCAATACCTTCATTATGAAATTAGTGTCTTGATGTACTCTCTTTCTTCATTGTTTTTCATTTTGTTTCCAATTTTATATTTAATTTTGAAGAAAAAGTAAAATAATTGTTTTTAACACTAATATTCAAATGGTAATTAACTCCCCTACTTCCTATCAAAATTCAGTACTCTAAGGTACCTAAATAATAGAATATCAAGAAACAAAGTATATTATATAAATCTTGTATAACCTATTAAATCTGAGAAGATGGAGCAATAGATGGTTTATATTGCTAGATATAATATGTTAAAAGACTGAGTTAGTTCTAAATTAACTTTTTATGGATATATCTTTAGTTTTTCAAATATCTATATATATATATATATGTATATATATATAGATATACATATATGTAGGTCTTTAGTTATTCGGGTTTTCTCCCGCGTAGAATTAGAAGTGTCTTGGCGACGTTTCGACGAAGTCACATTCGTCATCTTCAGGCTGGTGTCTTCAGCTTCGTGCTTCTGGGACTAGTCCCAGAAGCACGAAGCTGAAGACACCAGCCTGAAGATGACGAATGTGACTTCGTCGAAACGTCGCCAAGACACTTCTAATTCTACGTGGGAGAAAACCCGAATAACTAAAGACCTACATACAAACACCCGCGAAAACCTCAGAAAACAAATATACATATATATGTATATATGTATATACATATATATGTCCAAATTTCTTTTTCTGACAAAGAGTTAAAGAATTAAATTGGGAGACTAAGATGGCCATTTCGAGCTCATTCTGCTCTCTTCAGTTAGCCACACCCTTTATGGGATTCGAACCTGGGCAGTTTACATACTAGGCAGTGATTTAACCACCAAGCCACAGGCTTTCCTCTCCTTTTTGCCAGCCGAGTCAAGGGAGTATATACAGGAAGTTTTTCAGACAGACCGGTCTGATTGATTACACCTTGACATTTTAACTGCTATACTGCAGTTTTTACTTTTTACAATATATTTTGCCTTGCAGCCCCCCAACTAGGGGCATTAAGCAGGCTCAAGTCGCAACTGCAAAACATTTAAATCCAAATTTCTTTTTCTGACAAAGAGTTAAAGAATTAAATTAAATTAATTAAATTAATTAAATTAAATTAAATTTGGATTTAAATGTTTCGCAGTTGCGACTTGAGCCTGTTTAATGCCCCTAGTTGGGGGGCTGCAAGGCAAAAGATATTGTAAAAAGTAAAAACTGCAGTATAGCAGTTAAAATGTCAAGGTGTAATCAATCAGACCGGTCTGTCTGAAAAACTTCCTACATAAAAACATACACACACACACACACACATGATGTAGATAGACAGACAGATAGATGGACAGATGGACAGACAGACATATATACACACACATATCCATTGTAAAAATCACAATGACTTTATATGCATTATGATGTCATGTAACTCATGGCACACAATGACATTATGACACACAGCATGTCATATCATTTTCCCCTCATCTCCCTCTACAGACATCCAGGGCTTAACCGTACATGATTTTAAGAAATGGATAATAGTAAGGAGAGGAAGGGCACATTTCTATCAATTAAGCAAAAGCAGAGTATTTTGATTTGCGGTTAGATCAGTTACTTGAAAATCAAGGGCAATTGCCTTCATTTGGCTGTATATCTAAATGGATAACTAGTTTTTGTACAGAGGGGAAACTCAGGGAAAAAAGAAAGAAAGTACAGATTGAATCTTTGGCTCAAATATCTTGCCTGCTGGGCTAGTTTTATTAGACTGTGTCTCCTGCAAGGATTTATAGACTCAGCATAATCACCGAGGTACTTTTTAAATTTAAAATTATAAACTTTTATTAATTACAATGGCAGCATTGTTTGCTTCCCTGAGTGAAGGTTTACATCATGCTAAGAGCCAGATTGGTGCCTTGGTCCTGACAAAATAATCACCGTCAGGACTGAAATTGACATCAGTTCTAGGAATACAGTTAATGCGCTAATTTTTTATTATGCAAATAGAAGCTACAGAGCAGCTAGGCAAAGGGGGGGGGACTAGGCAAACGGGGAGAGGTCAGCTGAGTCCGAACTTGTTTTTCCTTGCCACAACCGGCTGTGTTTCTGAAGCTGCTTCATGCATTTTAAAGGCCTGCTCTTCAAAGGAACTGGGGGGGAGACTTCTTTTGAAATGCAAATGCTGGATTCAGAAGAGCAATTTATGCTGGCATGATGAGGGGGGGATGCCCCCCCCAAGTCCAGAAGTTGCTCAGGAATTTTCCCCACAGCTGCTATTTGCATAACATGAAGCAAACATGTTAATTGCATTCACAACACTGATATCCATCTTTGTCTTTTTTGTGATATGTTATCAATTATAAAAACACATCCTACCAGCTGAGTTCTTATCTGTGGCTGTGGGATTTTTCAGGTTAAGAGCGGGGCACTTTTCATTTGCAATTGTCAGTAAGTATTCCTGCTTCCTTGAATTCTACAGGTGCCCTTTCTCCACACACACAAACATGCACACCTATACGGGTAGTTCTTAGCTTACAACAGTTCATTCAGTGACTGTTCAAAGTTACAAAACCACTGAAAAAAGTGACTTATGACCGCTTTTTTCACACCTTCATATGAGAATTGTAGCATCCCCATGGTCAGGTGATCAAAATTCAGATGCTTGGCACGGGGCTCATATTTATGACAGCTGCAGTGTCCCAGAGTTATATGATCACCTTTGGTAACCTTCTGACAAGCAAAATCAATGGGGAAGCCAGATTCCTTAACAACCATGTGACTAACTTAACAAATGCAGTGATTCCCTTAACAACTGTGGCAAGAAACAAAGTGGGGCAAAATTCACTTAGCAAAGGTCTCACTTGCAGTAGCAACAGAAAATTGGGGCTCAGTTGTGACCGCAAGTCGAGGACCACCTGTACGCATACGCACATTTTCTTCTGCTCCTGGCAGATGGAGCTAAAACAGTTCAGCTTGCTTACTCTGTGGACTTTCAATCACGGTCTTGATTAAAAGAGGCCTCTCAGAAGAGAAGCCTTAATGGATTGTACTGAAGGAAGGTGCTTTGAAGTAGCTGTCTGTTTTGCTGAAATGAAAGGAGGATTGGCAACCCTGCACAACTCATTTAAGGCCCTCCCAATCAATACTGAAGGAGGGAGGATCACGCACAGTCTGTGATGAAGTCCTTTGCTAGCTTCATTGAAATTAATATCAAGGGAAAACGAGACCAGATCATTTATGGAGAAGCATTTTGAAGGCTCTTGCCCACTGAGAGTGTGTAGGCAGTAAGGTCTGCATTTCTTTCTTTATAGTAATGGCATATTTGGCAATTTCGTAATATATTCAGTACCCATTGGAGAAAGAAAGAAAGAAAATTCATGTGGTTTGAATTTCAGACCGAGGAATGAGATTTAAATTATTTTTCCTAAAGGAAGATCTTTCAAGTAGACAAATTGAGCAGCCAAAAATAATAGTTAATAAGACAGGCAAAAGAAAAAAAAGAAGAAGAAGAAGAAAGCTAACGAGAATATTAAGACAAGCTTCAACTTTTATGGGATAATGATAGAAACAAGGACAAACAGTATGAAAATACATGTGGTTTATTAAAATATAAAGTCAAAGGAGGTAGTTATGCTAGCTGGTTTCTGAATCGTTACAATTCTATTTTCCTTTTTCAAAGTGACAAAACCTCTTTCTGGGAAGATTGAGCTCTTTTGGAGAGCTGTCTCCTGAACTATCTTGCTACCTTTCCTTTATTTTTAATGGTCCGCATTGTTGTCATGTTATTGTGTTTTTATTTTACTTGTTTATTTGTTTTAAATTGTACTTTTCTGTAATGAGCTGGTGGGAATCTTTTTGATTGTTGCAGCATAGAAATACGCCAGTAAATAAATAATCTGCTCCAAAACCCAGATTAATTTCTGTGAATTTTGGTTGACAGGGATTACACGGCAAACCAGGTCCAAGAGGACAAAGAGGACCGACAGTAAGCAATATGATTATTTTTTTGGGGGGGGGATCTCTGTTTAATAGCATTATTAGCCCTTGATATCACTGCATGCATTTCTTTATTGCTATCCACACCGTGGTCAGAAACCTATGTTTATATTCTCCTAGGCAACAATGCTCAATAAAAGTATTAATTACATATTTTCTCCCATGCACCAGGGGCCACGAGGATCAAGAGGTGCAAGAGGTCCAACTGGAAAACCTGGACCAAAGGTAATTTGACAGAATTCAATAACTAATTCTGAGTTTAGCCTTTTCTCTGGGTGCAAACGCCCGTCTCATTTTTAAATAAATTGTTGTTGTTGTTTTTTCCAGGGCACTGCTGGGGGTGATGGCCCACCTGGCCCGTCTGGTGAAAGGGTAGGCAAAGAACAATATCTATTTCATTTTTTTCTTTTTCTGGGCTCAGTATTTCTCAAATATTCCCAACTCATTGTATGTTGCCTATGGCGCCAATTTGAGTAGAGCTATAACTTACAGAATGGTTGTTTTGCAGGAGGATCTTTCTCCCCATTGGGGTGAATGAGGGAGATCTTCTGGGTGGGCTCTGTTCACATATGCTTTTAGAAAAGCAAACACAGGCTTTTAAGAAACGGGCACTCTTGGATATTTTTATATCCCTTGTATTGGGTCTGAAAGCCTAGCTTAATTTCTGCTGAGTGAATTCTCCCCCGTGGGATTATTGCAAGGCAAGCATTGTGCCACCATGGAAGAGATTTATGGCTTATTGCTGTGCCAGTGTCTGTTGTGTCTTTATATCATAGCCAGATGCTGCAAAAGGTAGCAGCAGCAATTAGAGCTGGATGGTTGAGGAAATTTGTTTAGATTGCAATTCAAAAGTGGAAACACACTAATTTACCAAAATGAACCTCTTTCCAGATGTTGTGATGCAGTTGGGAACTTTTAAAAGAATGTACATAAAATATGTTGCTTGGTGAAGAACCCAACTTATGAGGACTAATAGCTGTCTCTGTGGAGAGACTCCTAAGCTGTAGTCTTTTTTTTCTGAAAAGTGTTGCGACTTCTCCGAATCTTGGTGCTCTTTAAACTTCAACTCACAGAATACACTGCAATATCAATGCTGGTTAAGGAATTCCGGGAGTTACTCCCAAAATTGGGAGATTGCCTGAATTGAGGAACGCTTGCCTGAAGCTTCCAAGAAACAGAGTGGCAGGTGGAACATCTGAGCATTGGAGTAAGAGGTGCAAGTACCTTTACTCCTCAAATGCTACTTCTCTATTCTTTTGCCTCTCCCCAGTAATTCTTGTTCATGTTATCCAATTTTAAGTAGATTTTTAAGTTGATTTGAGGTTTGAGAATGTATTTTTGCTTGAATCATTAGCTAGCTCAGGGGTAGGCAACCTTGGCTCTTTTATGACTCGTGGACTTCAACTCCCAGAATTCCTGAGCCAGCCATGCTGGCTCAGGAATTCTGGGAGTTGAAGTCCATGAGTCATAAAAGAGCCAAGGTTGCCTACCCCTGAGCTAGGTTATAGAAAACTTTCTGTTTTAAATTTTTTATTAATTTCAAAATACCCCCCATACAAATATAAATATACATTGATACGACTTCAGTATTATTAATTTTAACATTCAAACGTAAACATGCATTAGTATTACAAAGCAGCCCGGCAACACCCCCTCCCTGCGTCCACCCTCTTTTCTCCTCCAACTTCCCTACGCATCCCCCCTCCTTCCCTCTCCTCTTCCTACGGACACGGTTTAGAGCGCTAGCCGAGCGTAAGCTCGGCAGCACCCCCTCCCCACATCTGCCCTCTTTTCTACTACCTACCTACTTCCCTCCTCTCTCTTCTCCTCTTCCTCTCCCTCCCTTTGGACACGGTTTAGGGGTGTTAACCGAACGCCTTCCATATTTCTCCATACATCAGTACTCCTAATTTAATACTCATTTCTACATTAATACTCTTAATTATTTTATTTCTCTACCCTCCCTCTCACCCCCTCACCCCCCGGACTTCCCAGAACTGATTACAGGGTTAAACACACATCGTCCCAAGTCTAAATATTACTACCCGAATATAAAGCAATCAAACATAAACATACTTTAACTATAAAGTAGTTCTATAATTAAAGTTATAGAAAACTTTCTGAAAATGAAAACAAAAAAAATTGTTCTGAACTTCATCCACCCAAGAAATTGATTTGAGCGAAACTCCCTAAAATTTTCACTTGCCAAAAAAGATTGCTCCTCTGAGTCTGCCCATAGAAGCCTGTTGAGTGTCTTTCATTTTCTCAGTATCTGCCTATAGGTGAACCAGAACAAAGAAGGCAAAAAATGCCCATGTCAAACATGGATCCGGTTCGTCCCTTGCCATTTAAATTTATAGGATCTGTTGAAATACTTCTAGAATTAATTTAATCACCTTCTTTATCTCATGTTGCTCTAGTGCAAGCTCCAGCTGGCAGGCTGAACATTTACAGAAACTGACAATGAAATGATCACAGCTTTTTCTTTCATCCATTCTGTGTTCAATTGACTGCATCCTGACTGAGTGGTGGAAAAACAATATAAGATTTTCCATAAATATCTCTTTAATCATAAAATGAAATGGGCATAATTTTATAGTAATACCCAAAGGTAAACATCACCCCTCTGCTAAAAGACTGTTTGACAAAAAAAGACTATTAACCACCAAGGTCTGGAAAGCTTTTTATTTACACAGAGAATATATTAGACAAGTCTATTTAAAATATGGTATCTACCTCAGAAGGCAGTTTTCAGCATGTTATGAAGTTTTATAGTCTTTGTCATAATCTCCGTATTTTATGATCCTTGTTGACATTTGCTGGGAAGGTAATAGATGAGACAGAGGATTGTTGATGCACTACCCCAAAATTTATTTATGTATGTAATGGATTTAGGGCTGCTCAACAATGTGCACGTATCAGCCTTTCCTGAGCTTTGTGTTGTCCAGATGTTTTGGGCCAGCTCCCAAAATCTTTGGGTAGTATGTCCTCAAATAAAAGATTTAGGTTATATTATATCAGAAAAAGAAAGTTATCTATTTATACATTATTGTATTATTATGTGCAGAAATAATATGTTGACAGCTGAGGCATATAAAAATATGACTTAGACTGTAAGAGGTTCAAATTTGTTAGTCAGATCTGTTTATATCCTGGGCTTTTTTCTGAAGCTCAAAGTGGCTTATAGGAAAAGAAAAGGAAAGGAAAGGAAAGGAAAATAAAAGAAAATAAAAAAGTTTTTTGTAAGAAAAAGAAAAAGTGAGGGATATACTGGTCTGAATAAAGTTAAAGCCTAATCTTATGGAATGGAGCTGATGAACATAGTGAAATAGTAGGCTTAATTGTGAACCAAAGAGCTAAAATATACTGTAGTCAGAAAATATTCATCTGCATGCTCTATATAGTTGTAGGTATGTATGAAATGAAATAGATAGTTGGCAGAAATTATTTGTTAATTATCCAGGAATTGTGAAACTGAAAGAACCAGGAATGAGTTCTGGGTAAGAATGTGTAACATCCTGAATGAATGTCAACTAGAGAAAAAGGTTGTTCTCTTAAATATTGTAACATGAATAATGGGGGCATTTTGCAGAAAAATCTACTAAGAGCTACATACATGGAACAAAGGGGCATTTTGCAAGCAAATCCCAGTCCTGGCTTGTTAAGTAGTAATTAAGACATCCACCGCCACTGCTTTCTCAGGAGTTTGATTATGCATCCAACAATTAGATGGGGCTTGGTATCAGTATTTGATTCTAATACTCTTCACACTGGTTTTGTATAAACCTCCAAACCCTGATAGATTCTGGAGCTTTCAACAATTTTATAGATTTTGCCATTATACACACACGTCTTGCTCATTCACCCAGTAGACCCAGTGGTGATAGTGGAAATCATTAGTAGTCGATTCTTCACAATAATTGTAAGAGTCTGCCATCAGTGATTTCTATCTTTGCTAAGAAGGCAAGGCTGACCATAAAAATCTTTACTTCTTTGTTTGGCTTGTCCTCTCCATGTCTTTATGGTACTGTTGATGGGTTGGATTTAGATTGATAATTCACTTATCCATTGAGACCCAGAAGACATTAGATGTGATTTTCGGAAGCTTAAAACTATTCACAGAATCTCCCCTTGTTATCAGTTTCCCTAGCAGCCAAGTACAGTTTGGGGAGTAAGAAGATTCATGAACCATCCCATCCCATCATCATGTCAATATACTATAACTTGGTTCCAGGAAGTCAGAGTCTTGGTAAATGCCGGCATCCCATGTCCTCAAAGGAACTAGCCTGCCTAAAGAAATTTCTCCAATAAATTTGCAGAAGGGGGTCCTTCTTCATTCTGCATCCATAGCCAATACTCCCACATATTTTGTCAACATAAAGATTATATTTAATGATTTAACGATTTCATTCATTCTGAATACTATTACTATTAGAGATCACTTCCTTCTTCCTTCCATTTCTAAACTTTTTAAATGGCTTCATTTTTTTTTACTAAGTTAAATTTTAGGGGATCCTAAAAACTAATTTGAACAAATATTTAATTGCCTTTAACATGTACTACAGAACATCTGAACACAAAGTTATGTTCTGTCATTTACTCATTGCGCCTTCAGCCTTAATGAAGTTTAGTAATAATATTTTTCATGTCAAGTTGGACTTATCTGATAGAATATATTTGGATGGCCTGGTAATTTAGTCTGAAGTATTATACTTGACTGGCTTCACTTAAAACAATCAGTATGTTAAAATAAAAAAATATTCCTTTGAACTGCCTGTATTGGATTTTCTAGGGAACTGTAGCACTTCCATATAGGTAGACCTTCTCCTGAAGCTGAAATCTAGTGTTTCTTAATACACCCCCCCCCCCCAATGTTGAGCAGATGCAGCATTGAATAGTGGGATTTTCTAACTTTTATTCCCACTTTATCTTTGATTCTGCAGTTTGGACAAAAACTATAATCCCAAATTACTAGAAAGGGGGACTGTTCAAATGCTCAACAAGACTTGTTCTCTTCTCATATGTTTGCTTCCCAGGCCTTCCTCTGCCATCCAAATCCCACTCACCTTATTGTTGTTCAGACTGATGCTTCTAAAATTTCTCAGGGTCAATCTTCCCGGTGAGTGAGGATTTTGTAAAATGACTTCTGCCTCACACCTTTTGTTCCGGACAGCAGAAACAAACTATGATGTTTTTACAAAAAAAAAGTGATCAAAGATGCTTTTCAGCACTGGTGCCATCTCTTGCAAGGAACTTCATACCTTGAATGAGTTCCAAGAAATCAGGAAATCTACAGATGTCTCAGAAACTCATTCAGTACAGAATGAGTACCAAATCAGATTTTAATATTAATGTATATTCCTATCTTGTAGAATAAGCTAGGTATAATGGAATGTATGCTTTTTCATGCAAGCCTGACAATTGCTGCCCATCTATATCCTACAACCTGAAACTTTTCCCAACAGCATCCAACTTCACAGTTTCACTCTGTGAGATTCCACAAGCTAGAAGGTTTACATTCTACTATACTTAGCAAATTTGCACACAAGAGGAAGGCCTGTTGTGTATGGGCTCAGAGAGGTGACTTAAAGAGGATCTTTATTCATTCTCTTTTGAGGGGGTGGAATGCACTATAAGGCCAGTAGTAATTTTACAATTTTGCTACTGCAATAACCCCACTTGACGTATGGAAGTATTTAAGGCTACTTTCCTTCTTTGTTGGGTCCTGGATGGCGTCATTTCTGAGAAAGCATCAAGCTCTATATACCCTTCTGTTATGCCTGCCACTATGTTAAGCTTTTATGCAACAACCAAACAGACTTTTTAAGGTTTTATTACACCAGTCAAAGGTCTGGGACTCTGTATGTTGTCATCAATTTTTCTCTAAGATAACTTTTGATGCCTCCCCTCTGCTTCAGAGACAGCTTCTTTGTTTGTCTACCATGTTCTCCAGCGCCATGCCTAATCATCTCATTTCAGACAGAAACACACACTTCATGATCTATTTTGAAGCACTTTTTTT
Organism: Protobothrops mucrosquamatus; assembly: GCF_001527695.2. Taxonomy (NCBI): domain Eukaryota; kingdom Metazoa; phylum Chordata; class Lepidosauria; order Squamata; family Viperidae; genus Protobothrops; species Protobothrops mucrosquamatus. Next base: position 47,569 of record NW_015387520.1, on the reverse strand, counting down.
TCAGCTGTTAGATATTAAATTCCATTTTCCACAGGCAGATTGCTTGCAGTCTTAACAGGGAGACAGAGAGGACAAATGCTGCCTTCATTTTTACGTAAACAATCAATGCAATCACTTGCCTCAACCATTTCTTTAAAAAGTAATCTAATTTTAATAATTATTTAATTTCCTGGTTTTCTTTTGTTTCTACCAGATAAAATTGGACTCTCTCATACTGTACATGCTTGATGTTTGATATTTGGCCACAAATTAACCTAAATGCATATGGTAAAGTGGTGCATTTCTTCAGTATTTACAATATAGACTTACTTATCAGAGATCTCTGTCTTTGAATGCCTGCTTAGACCTGTTTATAATTCTTGAATTTGCCAAGAATAACTTGACACTTTAAAGAGTGTCTTTTGTCCAATTTATAATTTGAAAATAAGAGCTGACTACGTAAGAGAAACATAAAAATAAGTTCAGTGCAATTAAAAGTAGTTGATTAAAAATGTAAGTAAAATAAAATGTAAGAATGGATGGATGGATGGATGGATGGATGAATATAAAAGTGAGTGACCAATATGAAAGAATGTGTTGAAATAATCTTATAGAGAAATGAATGAGATTGAATTGCAAAAGATGTATATGAAAGAAGTGTGGATATGTTGAGGGGAAGGAAATGATTGGAAGGAGCTGAGGGGATAAAGTAAAAGAACACAAATATAGCCTTCTCCACGTAGATAGATGTCTGCATAATTTGTCCAAAGTAAACAAGGGGGCAGAAGGGAAGAATATATATGGGCTCAAGCTGTACATCACTGAAATGTATTCATTCAGGTTTATAAGTCTCTCCAAACAAATATGAGGGCAGCAATTCATAGTTCCAACTTTTGTTTACTGCTTTGATAATACCTCAACATTTAAATAAAGTATCCTCTCTAAACCCACACATAAATAATACTATATAGTGATCTTTTTCATGTAGTCAAGTGAATATACGTATGAACAGAAAGTTTTGTCAATGAAAACAACTCCATTAAAAAAATAGATTTTTGAAGTATTTACTCTATTTTAACCCAGTATTTCTTGTAAATGAAAACCAAAAGAGGACAATAAATACATTGTAATATTTGTCAGTAGTTTTGTTTCAAAACAGTATCAGATTTACCCAATTTTCTTTTCAGTTTAGGACAAGGACATACTTTTTACAATGTTATCATATCTCCTAGATGAAACCCAAAATTTAAGCATGCTTGTGTGCAGAAATACTATTTTACTTTTGATATAGCAAAGAAACAAGTACACATTTAAGAAGAAGACTATTCAGAACAAATTGAAATGAAAAATCTAATTTATCAAAGATCTCTTTTTATTACAAGAACCATCAGTAACACAACACCATCCCAATATATTGAATTTCAGCTTCCACGGTGCTCTAGCAATATGGCCAAAAATTATGGAAGCTGAAGTCAAACCCATTAAAACAGTGTTTCTCAACCTTGCACTGCATTAGAAAGATATCAAGTTGAGTATGTGTTACCTACTGAATCATGTTTTTTGCTTTAAGATAATTCCTCAAAGAAGAAACCTGGGTAGATATGAACAAAGAGAATAAAAGTTATGCCAAAACATTGAAACTAGAGAGAGAGGGAAAGATAGATAATTAAATTTTGAAATAATGTCTTTTCATAAACTGGTTTCTCTTTCTCTAATATTTTTCCATTAAAAAATTAGTTCTGTTACATTTTTGTAATATTGCACATTTGTATACAGTCCTCAGTAAAATTATCAATGTGGACAAAGAGGTAACAAAATGAGGAGTTATTGTATTTTGGTTAAATATTAATTCATAAAATGGGAATTTGATTCTTCTTAAAATGACCAAATAATTAAATGCAATAGGTTGGGATGTAAGAGAATAATATTCATTTTTTTATTCAATGTGTAATAAGAAACCAATGTTATTTATGGAGTTAGCTATCATTTTAAAATAGAGGCCACATTTATTCATAATCTCTGAGTAAAAAACAAAGACAAGAAGATGAAAATCTCAGATGTTATTTCTTTTAAGGTTTTTTTTTAACTTCAGGCAAGCATTCTTCTTCTTTTGTAAGCAATTTTTGGCACCTTAATTTGTTTTCAGCAATAATCCTATCAATTGAGTAAAACTATAGTAGATCATATAATAAAACCCTGACTGAGCAAACAATTGTCTCAACTTAAACTATAAATAAACAGATTCGCATATTAGCAGGATCCTATGGCCTGTGTCTTGTGTTTTGCCCAGTTTTTTGCTTCCTGTATATCTAAATAATTCTTTCCTAATAATCCCGCACACATTTCTTGTGGTGCAAGAAGCAGCTGTAATTCAGCTCTTGCTGTGTATTTCATTGTAAGTCCAGTTTACAGTGAAGATTCCTGTTCTTTCCATAGATGACAAATTCAAGGAAGCAAATCAAGGTTCCTCCCCCCCAAATTTTTTTTTCTCTTTAATATGCATTACCAAACATCTGTAAGTAATAGGGGAAGAACCCAAAAAATTACCATAAGACTGCAGTGGTATTCGGTTATCTGGGAATAAGCTTTATTTTGGCCATCAGATTTTTTTTTCTGAGCAAGCATGAGTTTGCCCCACAAAGCTAAGTTGGGGTACCTTATTTATTTACCAGATATTAACTTCCTTGTTTGATATTTATCTGGGTAGCTGACATTACACTAAAATCAAATTGTCAATGTCAGCAACCCCCAACATTTTGGACACCAGGGACCGGTTTTGTGGAGAGAGGTTTTTCTGCAGACCTGGGGGGGAGGCATGGTTTTGCATGCTGAGGCTTCGCTTGTTTGCGTAGTCTGGTTTCTGGCATGCCGCAGACCCCTGGTCTATATTAAAACTTGCTAAATGGTCTTGAATTGTGGTCTGTACACTAGGGAAGGGGATGTTTTCCTCAGGCAGGGTACTTGTTTATCAGCTCTATTGTGGTGCTACAAATGGGCAAACAGTCACTTAATTTTCTGTTACTGCACCACAAAGCTTTGCTTGACATCCTTGTACTGTTCTCTGTGCTAAATGTGATGATGCTTCTACTAATATGCTGCCAATGGTATGATTTGTTTCTTTGATTTTAGGGACCGCAAGGGCCCCAAGGACCTGTTGGATTTCCAGGACCCAAGGGACCTCCTGTAAGTATTTGTCTTAAAATAAACATAGGATGGAAAACATTGAAGTAGATAGCGATTATTAAGCATTTTTATCAATGTATTATATATACTCGTGTTTCCCTGAAAATAAGACTGGGTTGGTTTTTTTTTGCCTCCAAAAGAGGCACGAGGTCTTATTTTCAGGGTGTGTGTGTCTTTTTTACTCACCTCCTGCACCGACAGCCCTGCCCAGCCAGTCCACTTCTTCTGCAGCCGAAGGAGCAGGTTCATTCTGCAACTGCATTCTGGCCTGCATTTCTCAGTCAGGCCTTTCTGGAAGGCCTCTGCAGCCGAGTACCGAGCTGTGGATTCAATCCATAGCTCGGTTCTCGGCTGCAGTGGCCTTTCCAGAAATGCAAGCCTGACTGAGAAATGCAGGCCTGGCTGCAGAACACGTCTCAGAAGAAGTGGGCCGGTGAGGAGTGGCCTGGCTGCAAGGTAAGTGGGTGCAGGGCGCATGGGGCAGATCCACATCCCTATCCCTGCCCTAGCTTGATTTTTAAGTCTGTGCCTCACCTCAAAACTAGGGCTTATTTTCAGGGTAGGCCTTACTTTCAGGGAAACGGTATTGTAAGAATATTCTAACCTACTGTGAAAATAACAGAAATAGATTTCAGATCTTCTAATTCTCTTCACCGGGTTGCCTGTTTTTATCTGTGCTCCCTTCTGTAACTGTTAACATAGTTTTTCTGCATATATTTTTTGTTTTCAAGTCTCAAGTCTCTGGTTTGAATAGCTGCTCACACAGACAGAGATCTGTTTCAGAAGGAAAACTATCTTAACACCTACTCAAGCACTTTAGAAATATTATATATAATGATATTTTTTCAGAGGCATCATTTGTGAAACCTCTATGTGGAGACTATCCTACCCTCCTGTTCTTCTACAACACTTTATTAATCTAAGTAGAATTCCGTGTGATGCACCAGATCTTCTAAAGACTTCTCATTGCGTGAATTCATCCAAGTTTTTAATCCAGCTTTATTTTGTCTCAAATATTGAAGATTAGTAAGTAGAATCATTCCCTCTAAAAGCAGAGCTGCGTGATATTTATGATGGTTTATGATGTATCCAGTCCTTCCTTCGGTCCCAGATTCAGCTCAGAAAAGCTGGATGAGTAGCTAAATGTGAGCTGGTTTTTCTAATGTCAGCAAAAGTAGCAAAAGCAGTGGAGAAACAGCCCAAGGCCAACACATGTTCTCAAACGGAGACCTGAATTTAAACATCACAAAATCACCTCACAGCAGTTCTCTGTTTAGCAAAGGAAGTACCTAAAACAGAGCTGGTTCTGTAGGACAATGTCCTTACAGAATGTGCTTGCTGTAAACTGATAACAAAATGGAAAATGCCTAAGAAGAAGCCACAAAAGCTCTGCGGATAAACATTAAAAGTAGGCAGGCTGCAATTATTTTACTATCTGCTCAAAAAAAACATGTGTTTTTGAATAGATTAAAAACACAATGGGTGAATGGCTCAATGAACGTTATGTTAAAATGTATGTTGTTATCTTGAGTTAGTTTTACTTCTGTGGCTGAAGTCCTTTTCTGTTTTTTTATGTCATAAACCTTCCACAATGCCACTGCAAGTCTTTAAAGATGCTGTGTTTTTGTGGTAAAGAAAGAAAATTTGAAAAGCTTGATTATTGGGAATTATCTATTAGGTCTTTGCAAATCCTTCAAAAGGGATGCTGTGGAACTTGCAACACATACAAAGCACTGTTTGTTTGTTATTTGAATTATTACAGCAGCTATGCCTTTCCCAGATTCTGACTGTTCTTTAAAAGGCTGTTCCGAAGAATTTCCAAGTGTGTGCATGTATGCACACATACTTCCCATTTTTTCCATTTGATTCACCAATGTGTGCTGCGTAGCTTTCTCGGCAGAGGAGTCCAAACACCACTAGAGGTCGCTCTCCATCTCCATTACATTAATCCCAACCCAAAATGGGAAAGTATGCGATCTGTTATTGGCATGCTATCATCAAAAATGAGTGCGCTACTCATACTAGCTGCCTTATTGACTTTAAAATGCTATTTTCATAAATGGAACCAAAGCATTCACTGCCGTGGACTAATGCACAAGCTTGAAGAATGCTTAGGCTTCCATTTAGCTTGGTGGAATTGATCAGTCCCCTTTGAATCAGAGGGAAGCATTGCTGGCTTTTCTGTAATGCACCTCTTAGGAAAGAAGAAACCATTTTTTCGGTTCTAGTTGTAGATCAGGTTTGCACTGATATATAGAATAAGCGAGCAGCCAGGATGAAATTGTATTGTCACGTTCCAGCATCTCCAAAGAACAAATCCATTCCTAGTACACTGTGCCAAAAAATTGCCAAGATATTTCGCATTCAGCATTTAAAATCAAACGGATGCTCCCGCCACTCACCAGAAATGAAAATGCGACATTACATGACCCAACATTTTGCAGTCTATTCATGACACCCTGCATCAGTCACCTGGCATGGCGATGACATTTTGCTAAATGATACAGGTAGTTAGGCTCCGCTTCCCTTTTTGTACTTTCATTTAATTGAGAGAATAATTAACAGAATTTCCCAGTTTCACTTTAGGGATCTGTGGGGCTATCATTTCATGACAGAATAAAAGTTACAGTTAAAAGCGCACAGTTGCTCCCCTAGAAGGAGAATCACAATTTGTTTGGGCAAGATGGCTGGCATGAAAAAGTGTTTAACACAAATTAACTCTTCGAGTCATATCTCCACAAGCAACTTTTCCTTGCAAAATATAAACACAGACATCTTTATTTTCACACGAGTATGTGAAAATTGCATGTATTTTATGTGCAAGCCCTTACTGATTGTTTCCTTTGTATTTCTTTTGTATGTACATTGTTTGATATACATCGCTCATTTAGCAAATCCCATAGCTTTATTAAAGGAAGGAAAAACAGATTACATCAAGCTTAGGGATAAGTGAAACAAAAGATGTCGGTGTTCTTCAGACTCTTTGTCATCTTTGGAGAGATTGTTATGAAATTTGGAGTCATGAATTCATAATGAAGAAATAAAACGAAGGGGAAAATTCACTTTGATATGAAAGTAAGAGAGCACTGTTAAGTTCTGTCCCTTTATCCTAATGAAAAGTCAAAGAGTAGCACTGCAGAGCTTAATCTCCTTTGTATAGGAATGAAATGAGAAAGATTTATGGCACCTCTATAACTTTAGTGTTATGTATAAAAATAAATGCAGAATATATTGGAATATAATATAGTTGTCTAGAGCAGGCAGCCAAAATACTGGCATTAGATGACCCAAGAAAGTGATTCCTAGAATCCGAGAAGGCCCTTTCCCAAACCTTCCAGCATTTTGATCTCTGTCAGTTCAAGCTGCAAGAAAAGTTGTTTTTCTCTAGCTGTTACTCTTCAAAGATAACTGGAGTGTGATTTCCAGTTCTTACTTCTCATTATCAGAAAATCAGCCAAGGTCGTGCCCAAATCAACAAAGCATAGCCACTGTCTCAGTAAGAGGACAGTAAGTTTGAAAAACCAGTCTGAAACACAGATGTGACTAACTAAAAGTGATTCTTTTTTTTCTTTTTTTTTTTGAAGAGACATTTCATTTATTTTGTTTCCCACTGCAGGGACCACCTGGGAAGGATGGTTTGCCTGGGCACCCGGGACAACGGGGTGAAACTGTAAGCATGTTATTTATACTGCATAATGTAGCCCTCTCCTCACCCCACTTACCGTATTGTGTGTCTGTTAAATGGGAGAATAATCCAAATTGGTCTGTGAATTAAAGTCAGTTATGCAAAGGTATTGTTGTAAATCCGAAACACATTTAATGGTATTTTGAAAACCAGCAAAAACTGCTTTCAGTTTCAGTGATCCTGATGCACTACCAAAATGTATTTTTGATGCTAGTTATGCTGCATGTTACAAATTTTGTTTTAATTAATCTTGATTTTGTTATGATTATTACTGCCGAACTCAGTGGAAAATGACAGATGCATATTTTTATTTGTATATGACTATTTGTATATTCCTAAATGGATGAATGGATAGATAATATGCCAAGGGAGTACAATCCACATGTTAACAACATTTATAAAAAGCATTTTAAAACTTCAAAAGTACAAAACAATTACCATCATACACAAGAATGCAATTTCAGAAAACTAAGTTCCATAGCTCAAAAGTACAGTGTGGCCCCTAGTGTTATAATTACTTTCCATATACTACTTAAACTCTCATGTCTGTGACCTTCAGTTGAGTAAAACAGTGAATCATAAGCAACAGTTTTTGAATCAATGTACTTCAAATGGGCTAACTTATAGAATACATCCAAAATCTGGGACCCATGACTTCCATGGGATTGAAATTTGGGGAAGTTGTGGCATTCAGCTGTGGTTATGAAATCATCATCTCCAATGCTCCCTGTCAGCTTCCTATAAGGGAAGCCAGTGGGAAGTCAGAAGCTGCTCCCAATCCCACTGCTTTTTGCCTGACCTTGATTATTCTGTTTCTCTGTTTAAGTAAGGAAATACCTCTGAAACAATGACCCAATAGTCATTAGTTGTCTATCTGAACTGCAGATGTGTAACAAAGAAAAATAATAATACAAACTATAATTAATTTAAATCTGAATTAAATTAAAACAAATGTAGGCTTTGGAAAGTGGAACTTGGCACCCCATTCAAAAGTCCAGTGTGATCCTGTGTTTGAAAAAAATGCTTACCCCTAATCCCAGCCTGAATGTACCTGGAGAGTATATAAAAGGCAAAATCAGATGTTCCCAATACTCTAAAAATGCAGTAACCCTTATAAATACAAGAAGTTCCCATTTATGTCTATCCCATAGCCATCCAAGGGCATAAGGAGGAGCAAAAGAGGACATCAGAAGATGTCACCACACAAATGTGGTGACTTATGTAGTTGCATAGGAATGCATGTACATAATATGATAACCATTTGTGTAATAATATCTTTGTGCATGTATTTTTATAAATACTGCTGGTCAGTTTCAAACTATCTTGCTGCTATAGATTGCTCTCCTTGAAATAAGAAGGGAAAATTCATTTGTCACCACATCACATCTTCTTCCATTCTGACATGGCATTTGATGTTTGACAACTGACATGGTAGAACACCATGAAACTGAAATAAATGTCTGTCATTACTAGTGAAAAAAATTAACATGTCAAACAAAACACACTTATTTACTTCTTTACCTATTTTTCTTTCTCTTTTCCTGTAGTAGTCCTCCCTGTTCACTTTCCACTACAAAGGTAGTAATATTTAGGGATGTACTGATCTAATGTGCTTAATGCTATTTCAATAGAAACAGCACCTTATCTCTGCCATTTTGCATCTTTCTACTAACAGTGGAGGTTTCTCACACCATTGCCTACTGTCAAATTCCTTTTTCCTGATCCCAAAAATATAACCAAACAGGTCAATTTTGGCAGCTGCAGTGTGCTGCAACTGCCAAAAATAAACACAATCCTAGGCTGCATTAATAGAGGGACAGAATCAAAATCACATGAAGTGTTAATACCACTTTATAATGCCTTGGTAAGACCACACTTGGAATATTGTATCCAGTTTTGGTCACCACAATATAAAAAAAAATGTTGTGACTTTAGAAAGAGTGCAGAGAAGAGCAACAAAGAGTGGAGGCTAAAACATGAGGAATGGTTGCAGGAATTGGGTATGTCTATTTTAATGAAGAGAAGAACTAGGGGTGAAACCATGATAGCCATGTTCCAATATCTAAGGGGTTGCCACAAAGAAGAAGTGGTCAACCTACAGTATTCTCTAAAGCACCTGAAGGCAGGACAAGAAGCAATAGATGGAAACTAATCAAGGAGAGAAACAATCTAGAACAGACATGTCAAACTCACGACGTCACGTGATGTCGCACAACATACCAGAGCTTTTTTGCCATTGCTGGCAATGGGGTGGGCACGGCTCCGGTATGATGAAATCGGCCCGCGGGCTGGCAGTTTGACACCCCTGATCTAGAACTAAGGAGAAATTTCCTGACAGTTAGAACAATTAATCAGTGGAACAACCTGCATCCAGAAATGGTGAATGCTCCAACACTGGAGGTTTTTAAGAAGAAATTGGACAACCATTTGTCTGAAATGATATAGAGTTTCCTGCCTGAGCAGGGGGTTGGACTAGAAGACCTCCCTGGTCCCTTCCAACTCTGTTTTCTGTTAATAGAAACTTTATGCAGATGCAGAAGAAAATGCAAACAAATTACTGGTTCATGGAATTCATAATGTGGGGTGAATAGTTCAATTATTTGCAAATCCATATATAAGGCAATGATCAAGACGGTGGATTTGTCATTTAGAAGAAAATGCTTTAGAAAAACTTTTTATACCCACCTCCCCTTTTCTAAAAAAAATCCCCCAAACATTTATCATTCTTTGGCATTGTTGATCTCTTTCTTTAAATGGTTGATTTACCACAGTGCTGTAAGAAAACATCCATCTTTCTGTGACACCTCCAGTAGTATTTACATCAAGTAGCACAGAATTATAGTTCCTCCTGGATTTTGCTTGAAGCAACCGTTCAAGGCAAATTTGCTAAAATTGCTAAAAGATTTAAGCATTCTGAGAGATAATGGAAGAAGTTTTAATGCAAATGTGTGAAATTTTCTTAAAGAAAATTTCACGCACCCCTATCTATTCATACAGAAAATATTTACCATGGTTCCTAGTTTGTTTTATAAAAAGCAACCTTATTGGATAAATACATACACACCTCTCTTCCTTGTTTTTCACATTTATCTCTTTAAAAAAACAAATGAAAGTTTCAAGTAAGAATATACAGATGTTCAGAAATCTACTTTCTTTGTTACACATTTTTGCAAGACAGTTTTCATTCTTTTCCTTCACCACCCATTTCCCCCATGGATTTATTTATTTTGTGCACTCTAAATACATATTTATAAAATTGGATGGGATGAAATGAGATTTTCATTTTTTTATTTTAAAATGCTTATTATGGAAAAATCTGGTGTGATTGAAGGAGAACTAGACTTTGAAAAGTCTCTGTTCTGGGATTTCCTGGAACCGTATGATTGATTGATTGCCATTTAAAAAGTAAATGTGTAGATTTTTTTGAATAATTATTTTACGGTACTAATTTAATGTCTTTACTATAAGTCCATGTTTCTTCTCACACAGGACCTGAAAATAACTTAAACTGATGCATCTGTAGAATATTTACTTATGAAATCAAGTAAAAATTAAACTCATTAGAAAAATAAACTATTTTTTTCATGAAAATAGTTTTAACAAATATAAACTAATCATGAGAAGAATGACATTGTTTTAAATGTTTGCAAGTATCTTCAATACTTGGCAAATAATTTGGATTTTGTGGACCTCTGAGAAGGGTCTTAGAGGACCCCCAGGGGTATTCGGATTGTACTTTAAGAAACACGGTTTTAAAGTAATCAGTTGCCTTTCATGGGCTGAATTTAAGTATCTAAATATTCAGGCATTCACAGAGTAGAGCAGAGCTGTGCAGATGTTGTATGAAATAAATAGTTTCTTCCCCCAGTGTCAAGTGATACATCTTACAGAGAGGGGGACTTTACACATGGAATCCCCTGTGTGCAAATTGGTACTTGTTCTATGGGTGTAAAAGCCTCACCCCTTGCAGGAGTACATACAGAAGCTACTTCTTTCAGACATTTGTGCTGTGTGCACAAGTGTCCCCTGGGGAAGAATAAATGACTGTTGCTTTACTACAGTACTTTTTTAAACACTTAAATATTCAGTATAGCTGTGCCGGCCTGATGGCTTTTGAACACATGTATCTGAGTTGAATTGAAGGATTGTCATTTATGCATCTACAGTAATTGCTTTCTCACAAAGTATCCGGTCTGTGAAAACTATCTGCTCTTTTGAACCACACCACTGGAGAAGCTGCGCTCAGAATGATTGGAAATGATAGCTCTTTGAAAGAGTCTTCAATATTTTACATTTAAAGATGCACGGCAATAATTGAATTGAAATAGCAGTCTTTATTCTCAGAAAATACAAATCCTCGGAGACACCCCTTATTTCCCATCACCTCTTTAACACTGATCTGAAATGTTCCCAAGTATGCCTTAACAGTTGTATGTTTTGTTTTGTAGGGTTTTCAAGGGAAAACAGGTCCACCTGGCCCTGGCGGTGTTGTTGGACCACAGGTACAATGTTGTTGTGTAAACTTGATGATTGGTTGAATTTGTAACCCACTTTCTCTCAGAAAGCTCAAGGTAGTGTACAGTGAAATCTCCCAGTAGTAAACACCTGCAATAAGTTACTCTGAGAAAAAAACATTGACTGAAGTTACTAAGTGAACTCAGGGCTGAGTGGGAATTTGAATCTAGGTTTCCCTAGCCCACTGGTCCCCAAACTCTGTAGTTTATTGATTCCCTTCATGAAGCTTCAGATTGTTCATCAATCTCCAGATTTACTATATGAAAATAAGTGAATAAATACTACTTTAGCTAAAAGTAGTATGAATAATAATAGCAACAATAATGGAAAGTCCCATTGTCTCTTAGGAGCCAATATTGACTACTTTGGAGAACTCTACCCTAGCCCATTCCTTAATTATTCTGCTACATTTCCTTTATAAGTTTTAGAGGGAATGTTGGTTTGTCCATTTTTCTTACCCAATGGGTGGCTTAACAGTATGGTCACATAACCCTATAAAGGTTCTCTCAGTATTGCATCAATTTGCCAGTTGTGTGAAACCAGTTGGTGAATGATCATATTTGCTTGTTTCTCCTATTGCCATAGAGAAGATCTATCTTTAGCCATGGAATTCTCAAGCCTATTCTGTAAAGTATTTCTAAAATGAAGCTGCTATAGGTCATTTTCAAGTTATGACCGTAAATTGAGATCAGGGGTGCTAAGATGGGCAGAACTGCAAGGACCACCCATAACCACCATTTGTTCAGCACTGCAGTAACTTGGAACCATCGCCAAATGAATTGTCATAAGTTGAGGACTACCAGTTTGGGTTTTATTGAAAACAAATGTTAAGTGAAGGTTGAGGTTTTCATGAGGAAAAGTCAAAGGAATGTCAAACAAAGGCTTAGAAAGTTTGATGAAATTATCTATCTATTTATTTGAGAGGATTTTGTGCGTTCTTATCATATAATCCAGGGAAAACATCTGGGAATTATTATTGGAATGAGCTCTGCTGTTTGTCCAAAATATGGCAACCAGAATTATAATTAGCTCTAAAAGAAAAAAAAAGTGTTTAATTCCACCGTCATGCAACTCTATTTTCATTTTCAGGTATACCTCAAGGGCAGTTTATGATCATCACAATCTGTAAACAGATTGCCACTATCAGAATCTCTAAAATACAATATGAATTTGCCAGGTCTGAAAGAATACTTGGAGGGGCTTCCCTCCAATTCTCATCCTTTCGGAAATTCAGCTGATATTCTGATCAGATTAGATCTTTTTAATAGCTACTCTGATTTTGTGGGATTTCATGATTCCAGCCAGATAGCAGCACCTAGTTTATGTTGATTGATCTCAGAAAGCTAAGCAGGATTGGCTTTGCCTAATAAGTGGATATGAGACCACTAGGGAATCCTAGAGCAGTATCTAGATTGAGATCTACAAAGGTATCCTGGAAGGAGGTGGTAGTAAATCTCTTCCACCAAGAATGTGTCCATGAAATTCCTGGCTTTCAAAAGAGATTTTACTTTCTGTTTCCTTTTATGAAGACCATCTATAATAATAATAATAATAATAATAATAATAATAATAATAATAATAATAATAATAATAATAATAATAATAATAATAATAATAATAATAATAATAATAAAGTTGGAAGGGACCTTGGAGGTCATCTAGTCCAACCCCCTGTTCAGGCAGGAAACCCTATACCATTTCGGACAAATGGCTGTCCAGTTTCTTCTTATGGTTCTCAGCATTCTGACTTGACAAAACATTTAAAAGATATAACATGTACTTTGTTTAAATGATAATTAAATGATTATCGCCCATCCTTTAATCCTGTGGTTGGCTATGCTGAGTTCCTTGAAATTAAAAAAAATAATAAAGCAGGTTGTGCGGTACATTTAAGAGTGCTTTGCAAAGCATGTTAGCTTTAGCAAAACACCTCTCCTTGTTTGACCTATACCGTATCCTGCTTTTTCATTTAGCAGTTCAATTTTCGCCACAAAATAACCACATAAAATAGGCTGGATTGAAAAAGAATAAGTAGACAAAATTCACCCGGCAAACTTCCATGACTGAGGTTAGATTATAATCAGGGTCTCCTTAGTGCTAGTCTAACACCTTAATGATCATGCTACGTTTGCTCTCAGTATATTCAATTTAAATTATTAATATCATTTAATAAGTAGAGGTAGTCCTTGCTTAGCAACCATCTGTTCAGCACCATTCAAAGTTACAACCACTAAAAAAAAGTGCAATTGATCCTTGAAGTTGTCGTCACAGGGAAGTTGATTGTCCCCATAGTCATGTGATTGTGATTTGTACATTTGGCAACTGGCATGCATTTACTACAACATCCTACAGTCATGGGATCATCATTTGCGACTTTCACAGCTGGCTATTTATAAGCAAGGTCAATAGGGAAGCCAGCAGGAAGTCATGGTCACACGCCATTGCATTTAATAACACATGTGATTTGCTTAATGGCCACAGCTAAAACTGAGATTGTAAATTGCTATGGTCACATAACATTCAGCTTAATGATCACACTGCTTAGTGACGGAGTGCTGGTCCCTATTATGATATGGTAAGTGAGGATTACTGAACTGTCCCCAAATTGCTGAATATGTGCATGCATAGTGATATCCACTGGACATCCACTGTGAGCACAGTGAAGCAAATCAGCTTTGTACAGCCTTAAATAAATAAATAAATATTTAAAATTTAATATATCAAAAGTGTTAATTCTTAAATAAATATTTAAAATTAAATATATCAAAGGTGTTAATTCTTTAATAAATATTTAAAATTAAATATATCAAAGTTCTTAATTCTTAAATAAATATTTAAAATTAAATGTATCAAAGGTGTTAATTCATTTATGGTGTGAATTAACAGCAGAGAAGATATTTTTCCTAGAAAGCCTGTAGGATTTCACTGGAAATAAAATACTTAGGTGGGGGGATTTTGAAGTCATGGAGGGGATTTTGAAGTCATGGAGGGGAAAATGAGTTGACCTCTGCCAATCAAACTCAGGTTAGATACATTGGAAACAGGCTTATTAAATTGGTGAGACTTAGACATTTTTATCCACAATAATTTTGTGTAGGAAATGTACAGTTTTACTTCATAGTAAGATCAAAGTTCTTAATTCTTAAATAAATATTTAAAATTAAATGTATCAAAGGTGTTAATTCATTTATGGTGTGAATTAACAGCAGAGAAGATATTTTTCCTAGAAAGCCTGTAGGATTTCACTGGAAATAAAATACTTAGGTGGGAGGATTTTGAAGTCATGGAGGGGATTTTGAAGTCATGGAGGGGAAAATGAGTTGACCTCTGCCAATCAGACTCAGGTTAGATACATTGGAAACAGGCTTATTAAATTGGTGAGACTTAGCCATTTTTATCCACAATAATTTTGTGTAGGAAATGTACAGTTTTACTTCATAGTAAGTCGTACACAAATATGATATTCTTTTGCCAGAGTAAAATCAGAATATCCAAGCATTTTTTTTAAAGAAGTGAGCTAATGTCAGTGGAGTTTGAAATTAATAAGATCAATAAACTAATGGAAACCCCAGTAATGTCAGTGAAAGTATTCCGGAATGGGTGGGGTCTCCTCAAACTGAGCTTCTGAAAAATGAAGTTTGGCAGGAGATTATTTGTATCTTGAATTTAAGGTATGGTTAAGAATTAGAAACTTAGCTATCCCAACCATTTTATCCTTTAAAATAGCCCTCCAATCTGGTGTCCTCCAATGATATTGGGGCTGTAACTTCAGGAACAATCCTGGCTGGGCTCATCCAGATTTCTGGAAACTATTGTTCCAGCAAGTCTGAAAGGCTCCAAGTTGGAAACACTGCTTCAAAAGCCAGACATTTACACTTTTTTCCCCTGCTCCACTTTAATGACAGGAGCAGTTTAAATACAGGAGAAACAGTGAAACACCATATAGCTTTGGGAGTTTTTTCCCCCCCCCAACACTTCATTGAAGTGAGACAGCAGGCATCTTGCTAAGTGTAAATTTTATCTGAATCATCTTTTTGTTTTCCTTGCTTCTTTTATTGACCAAGCTTTGTTTAATTTGAAATGTGTGATCCTGCTGTGTTTGTGTTTGTAAAGATAAATGAAGTCTCAGCTCAGCTGTACACCAATATCCCTGAATAACTCCTACATTTGTTTTCCGTGCCAAGCTTTATTTATTTATATTTTTGGGTGCTCTTTAAGTATGGTGCCTACTGTCACCAGAAACAGTCTTTGAACTGAATTCCGCTATACACATGTATGTTTACAACGAATATGAGTGTAAACATGTGCCATTGTTCATTGTTTTTTTTAAAAAATGACAACTGTATCATGATTATTCTGTGTTGATGTTTTAAGATGGCTGCTTAATGTTTAAATAACAACAATTAAAATTCTTGTGGCAAAGCAGGAAGTTCAGTTTCCTTTGAACTTTCCTTTGAATAGTTTCCCTACAAACAAAAAAAGACTGCTTAATATGCTTTAGAACAGGTAGTCCTCATTTCTTATTTTCTAATGCGTACCTATGAACAACGAGTTACATTTGGATTCTCTCACAATATTTAGGAAACTTACCTACAAGTAAGTGAGGGCAGTCAATCAGTATGGTATCCATTTCTGGCTCAAAGTGTGTACATGGCTCAAAGTGTCTACACGCTGCCTTTTCCCCCCAAGACAATTTAAACAGTGTGTCCATGTGCATTAAGTCACTTACATCCATAATTAGATTGGGAATATAATAATCTCAAATAAACATAGCCAGTATTCTGAGTTGATGGGAATTATACTCTTACACCATCTGCACATAGTTTTTGTTTTGCTAAACTAACAATAATATTCTGTTAGCCAATTCTAGCAAGTTGCATTCATGTGGGTGTGCAAAAGGGCATATGTACCTTGTTATTAGGGTTTCTGGTGAATGGGAAAAGTATAGACATGAGCACTAAGGTAAGCAAGGAGACGTATCTCCCTTCAGTACTTTGCAGTTCTCTAGGGTCAGCCCTTAAGAGAAGCTTTTTAAACTATAACGAGTAAGCATAAGGAAGAGGTAGAGAGAAAGCTGACTACATACTTCTCCCTTTCCTACTCTTTGTGTGCTGATCCTTTGTATATCAAGCCATTTCTTATCCTTCTGGAGGAGGGGGAAGATAATATTTTATCCTAGTACAATTATATTAGGGGATATTCATTCTCCAATGATTCAACAACATTTGAACTTGGCAATTCAACATTGCAACATGGGAGTTAATTAAATGCACTTTGTTTTAAAGTGATGAATAGCATGTTATACTATGGAATAATTAATGCCATGCTTTGTGATTTAGGGTCCAACTGGGGAGACTGGTCCAATTGGTGAAAGAGGTCACCCTGGACCTCCAGGACCACCGGGTGAACAAGGACTTCCTGGTGCTGGAGGGAAAGAAGGCGCTAAGGTATATGTTCACTTTTCAGAAACACAGGGAAACATGTACTGTGGCTTATGGAATGCGTTTACTACTTGGCCATCAAGTCATTTGTCTGGGATTTATAGCCGCATTCTTCCCTTACAATTTCTGTATTAAACAGTGAATTGAAATAAACAGCTTCCATAATGCTTTCCAACTTGGTGATCCTACACATTCTTTTTTTCAGTAGACAACTATAACAATCATAGTGAGACTTCGTAAACAAATTGAATTACTTTTTGGCACAAGCAAAGTATCATGTGCCATAACATACAATCATCTCTTAATGTAACAAGATGGAAAGTCTACATTATAAAAGTCTCAAAAATTCAAAGACAGCAAGCTTGTGAACTTTCACAGAGCAAAGTTTTTGAACAGAAAGACTAGGTAATCATTTGGCTGCCATGTAATTAATTATGCTACAGTTTTCTTTTCTCCAAAAACTTCAAAGGGGAAGCTTAATAGATTGGATTTTGAGGTGCTGCATTTGAAAAGACAGATTCACCATGTTTTAATATAATATAAATATAATTAATATAAACTAGAGGAAGTGTGACATGGCAGCTTCCATGTAACTACCATTGTGATAAAAATGAGATCAAGGTAATAAAGGAGATGTTTACTTATAAAAGACCCATTCCTGATTCAGAAGCACATTTTAAAATATCATACATTCTGTCCTGTATTGACATAATTTTCAGGATTTACCTGTAAGTTTAATAGAGCTGCATTTGTAATGCATTGTATGTGATGCTTCATTGATGAACTGCCCGTTTTTGTTTTGAAAACTGGGTTTTCATGGCCAACTTTCAGTAAAGATTATTTATTCTATTTTCCTAGGGTGATCCTGGTCCTCAAGGCATTTCTGGGAAAGATGGGCCTGCGGGACTGCGTGGTTTCCCAGGGGAAAGAGGCTTGCCAGGAGCTCAGGTAAAACTAGAAGGGTTGTAGTGAGTTAATCATCAAGAGGGGAAGAAACATTGATGCCCTGGTGATTAGATTTGGTGAAAAATCTGATTCTTAAGTGCATCGGTCAAGGAAGGCCCCAAACCGATCATCCCTATCTCGACCACTGCTATAAAATGTTATCTGTTAAATATTTGTAGGCTTAATTGGTTGTTAAGGAATTGTCAGGAGGTAGGCAATATAGAACATTCATTAAGCTGAATGTTAATAAAAGAATTGGCTTAAAAGAGATGGGTTTATTATTTATTTTATTTTTATTTATTTTATTTTATTTATCTCTCAGCCCATAATAAATTCTGTGGCAATAGAACGAAGTTTTAAAATGTGTGTTGCAATGCTTTCTGGTATGTATCATCATCAACAATAGCAACAACAACAACAACAACAACAACAACAACAACAACAACAACAACAATAATAATAATAATAATAATAATAATAATAATAATAATAATAATAATAATAATAATAATAATTGCCTTTGGTAGGGTGGAGCAGGTCTGAAAGGCGGTGAAGGTCCTCAAGGCCCACCTGGTCCAATTGTAAGTACGATTTGCCCAAAGCTTATGGCCTAAAGACATTTTTCATTCATGTCTCCCTCCCTCCCTCCCTCCCTCCCCCCCCTCTCTCTCTCTCTTTCTCTCTCCCTCTCTCTCTCCCTCTCCCTCTCCCTCCTTCTCTGTCTCTCTCTCTCTCTGTGTACGTATACGTGATCTCTTTTCATTTCTTTCATACTGCTATGTGTGCCTGAACATGCTTGTAAAGACGATACAAATGGATAATGTGTGTCATTCATATTTGTCAATAGCAGTTTCCTAGTAATTACAGCAACTAACAAGTCCATAAAAAAAAAGAAGAAAGTCTAAACTTAAATGTGTTGGCCTCTGTCAAACCTGCTGTTAGCTGCAGGGGGCAAATTGCTTTTCCTTGTTTATTAGATATTTCAAGGTAGAAAAAAGGGGGGAAAAATCTTCCTCTAGTGGGAGGATATTGAAAAGCATAAAGTCTATTAAAAAGACTGATGGAGAATTCTCTCCTGCATTCTTTTGTTCCCCAAATGTGTGCATATTAGGGCCAAATTAGAAATTAGGCGATTCAGGTTTCAAAAGGCATCTGCTTGAACTGTCCTTTTTTGTTCAAAAAAACAAAACAAAACAAAGGAGCAACTGTAGTGTCCTGATCCAGACTTTGCTGCACACTTCCAGATTGTAGGACCTGTGTCAATTCCAACCAGAAATCGTACTTTCCTCCCTCCTGTAATTTTTACCTGCAGATGTTCTTTACTACAAACTGCCTTTTGCTAGACAAAGGGCAGCTCAGAGGGGCAAGCAGAGGGTTTTCTTCAGGAATCAGTGGAAAGGTCCTGTAAGGAATATATTTTAGATGAAGTATTTACATTTGTCTTTCTTTCTTGGTGAGTCTAGGCATCTTCCTTTTATTTAAAGCAGCATGAAAAATGTATCCTTGAATTACATACAGAAATAAAAGAGAATACTTGTAGCTCAGGGTTGAAATGAGGGGTCCTTGATGCTCTCTGAGCTTGCTTGTTTTCTTGCAGATGTTTCATTCCCCTAACTAGGTAACATCATCGGCGCTAGTAACATCAACATCACTAGCACTGATGAAGTTACTGTGCCTAGTTTGGGTAACGAAACAAGAAAACAAGCAAACTCAAGAGATAACCAGGGACCTCTCAAATACAGGAATCTCTGACAACAAATTTGTCTGTGGTGTTTCTGAGTTGAAAACGAGGTTATTTCTGTGGAACTCTGAAGGATTTAGGTCACATGGCTGCTCCTGGAGAATATTCCCATCCTTGCATTGAATGCTGAAAGAATGACACGATTGCCAGTGGTGTCCCCTGACGTCCATGAGCTTTGCATCTTAGAATAGGATAGAGCTGGAAGGGACCCTGGATGTCTTCTTTGGTTTAGTTAGCACCGCAAGACTCTCTGACAAAAGTCAGATCCTTTCTTAGCTGCGTTGCCAGGATTGGAACTCAAAGCGAATGCAATTTTTTTTTTTTAGGCAGCGGTGTTATTATTCTCAAACATAAAATAATCTCCCAGATTAGCAGTTTCAGTCAATGAAAAGAACCTTAATAATGTGCATGAGCTGGCTCCTCCCAGCTTACAAAAAACCACAGGTAATCCTCGGCTTACGACAGTTCATTTAATGACCGTTAGAAATTACAACGGCACTGGAAAAGCGACTTTTGACCATTTTTTCACACTTGCGACTGTGGCAGCATCCGCAGGGTCACACTCAGATACTTGGCAACTGGCTCATATTGATGATGGTTGCAGTGTCCCAAGGTCATGTGATGATTGCCTTTTGTGACCTTCTGACGAGCAAAGTCAATAGATTCACTTAACAATTGGGTTACTAACTTAACTGTGGCAAGAAAAATCATAAACTGGGGCAAAACTCACCAAGCCACTGTCCAACAGAAACGTTGGGCTCCATTGTGGTCGTAAGTCGAGGACTACCTGCATTGTTAAATTTTCAGGAATTTGGAAAGCTCTTGGAAAGCAGAGCTGAGCCTTGCATGCTGATCAGCTGTTTGGCAGCTAGCATTTATCAGCATACACTATTACACCCATTATTTGTCAAAACAATGGTTTTGCCTGGTCCTTCCATCACTGCTGTCTGTTATAGCAGGGGTCCCCAACCCCCGGTCCATGGACCAGTACCGGGCTGCGGCATGCCATCAACTGGTCTGTACAAAGAAGCAAAGCCCCATCTGCGGGATGCAGGCAACACCCAAAACCACACCCCCTCCAGTCCACTGAAAAACCTCTCTCCACAGAACCGATCCCTGGTGCCCAAAAGATTGGGGACCTCTGTGTTATAGGATGTGTTATGGATGGAGATTACTTTTTGCTTATTCAAAACTCAGTGTTTTAACAGAGCTGACATTGGTTCTAGAGGATAGACGTTTGGCATTAAAACCACTTCATTTGTAAGTATAGTTGTAGCAGGGAACAGCTGGCCCTAAACCAGATGGAGTCACCTGACTCCTGAGAGCCAATAGAGAAAAAAAAGGGGGCTTGATCAAGGAGAATGTTGGGGTCTTTTGGTGAGACAGATAGTTGGAGTCTTGGAGGAGAGGTTTGCTCAAGCAAGGTTGGAAATTGACTTGTTTGGGGGACTGCATTTTATCTCTTTTTAACTATGTGTTGGGTGTGTAGAACCTTCTCTCTTTTTTGGCACTTTTCATAACGTTGGAGTTGACCAACTGCCTTCTGACATCTGCCTCAGCTTGAGCGAGGTATAGATTCTCCAAAAGATTTTGTTCTCCTTTTCTGTAGTTAGCCAGATGCAGAGTGGGGTGAGGATTTCCCCTTCAAACTTTCCCTGGGGTGAGAATGAGAAACAAATTGTAACAAAGGGATGGTGGCAGGAGAGGGACCTAGTGTTCCAGCTGCTATTCATTCCCACAGGGAAGATTATCTCAGAAAGGAAATATCTGAAGAGAAGGGCTGAGGATTCCTTTCCTTATTACAGCATTAGAAATTCCTTGCTTTCCATCTATCCACATTCTGTTGTGTGACAGCAGAATCATATCATTTAACCCAGGCTGGATTATATCACTTTTAATATGCATGTGAATTAGCATAATTGCATGTCCTCTTATATATGTGATTTCATAAAGTTGTATATATATAAATATATATATACAGGAAAACATCCAAACATATTTATAGATAAATATAATGGATAAGTGCATGGCTGTGCATAATTGTTCCTTAATATAGACCAGTGTTCCTTAAACATTTTGCTCTAAGGATCCCTTCTGACTTTTAAAAATATCAGAGGGTCCCAAAAATGGCTATTGTTTACCTGGGTTATTTATTGATAGTTACTGAATTAAAAATTAAAATTGACATATTTGAAAACTATTTATTGAATCATGTAAAAATAAAGACATTAGGCCCATTAGATATTAGCACAAATAAAACAATTTTTATGAAAAAAACTTTTTAACAAATAAAAATAGAATGTTAGAATAGAATAGAGCTGGAAGGAACCGTGCAGGTCTTCTAGTCCAGCCCTCTGCTCAAGCAGGAGAACCTATACCATTTCAGACAAGTGACTGTCTAGCCTCTTCTTAAAAATCTCCAGTGATGGAGCGCCCATGATTTCTGGAGGCAGGCTGTTCCAATGGTTAATTGTCCTCACTGTTAGGAAATTTCTCCTTAATTCCGGGTTGCTTCTCTCTTTGGTCAGTTTCCAACCATTTATTTATTTATTTATTTATAATTTAATTTATACCCCGCCCTTCTCCTCATGGGACTCAGGGCGGCTGACAGCCTCATAAAAACTACAATACAAATACAATAATTAAAAGCCGAATTAAAAAGAAATATTTAAACAGGCCGATCAATTAAAATTATCCTTAAAAATCCCCTGAAACTTTAAAATCGTTAAAAATTGTTTCTTGTCCTGCCCTCTGATGCTTTGGAGAATAGTTTAACCCCCTCTTTTTTGTGGCAGCCCCTCAAATACTGGAATACTGCTATCATGTCACCCCTGTTTCTTCTTTTCTTTAGACTAGCCAAACCCAAGTCATGCAGCTGTTCTTCATATGTTTAGTTTCCAAGCCTTTGTTCATTTTAGTTGCTCTTCTCTGAACTTTTTCCAAAGCATGACTTTGTTTTAAATTTTGCAAATACCTTCAAAATGTGGCGCAGAATTTTGATTTTGTAGAAGCCTGTGAGGTCCCCTTTAAGAAACATTGATATACACTTATGTTTTGGGGATTCTATATTAGCAGACTCTCAGAACTTCATTGAAGTATGCAAAAGAAAGATCAGAGTATAAGTCCCAAACTTTTTTTCTTCTTCTCAGGTTTAGGATGTCTTCTGCAGATTTTGAAGTCTTAAACATATACACATTTTCCACCAAAAACAGAATAGCTAAAAAACCCCATAAAAGCTAACCTTTATGGGCTAAAGGCTGTAATTGCTATGAAATTTAATTCTCACTTTCTGGGAGTCCCAATCAAAACCAAGCAATATGAATATTTTTATATGCTTTTGAATCATGCCAAGTTAATATTTAAGACTGATCCTCATTCTTTCTTGTTGTTTTTTCTGATTCGGTCTTTCTAAGCATGCAGCCAGCTATGTCAAAGAAAACAAAACAGAAAACAAATGTTATTTATTATAGTTGTACTTTAAAGACAGTATTGCTTTATCAAGACTACCTAAAATGAAAACCAGTATGGTATAGTAGTTAAGATATTGGACTGACATTGGGAGACCCTGGTTCATGTCTACTTTTAGCCACTGAAAGTGACCTTGGACCAGTCGCATTCACTCTCTGAGCTGAACAAGCTTTTTGATGTGAAGAAAAAGAGAAAGAGATAGTATTGCATATGCCATCTTGAGCTCCTAAACAAAAATGTGGGTCATAAATCTAACAAATAAATAAATAAATGCAGTACTCATAAAAACCCCAAAGGAAAAAAGAAAATCTTAAAATTGGCTTATTTGCAGATGGCACTTTTTCATGGTATTTTAATTAAAAATACAAGGGTCTGCTTATCAGCTGGTAAGCTTATATGTGGTACTTACTTTGAAAAATATTACCATATATTCTTATAGGTAAACCTACCTGTGAATAAGCCAAACCCAATTTTGGGGCTGTAAAATTCTTGCCTTATTTGTAATAAGTATATTGGTAGGTAACTCCTGTGAATGCAACATGGAACACATTTCAGTAATTAAAGATGCTACAGAGAAAGCTCAGTTCCAGGTTTAAAGACAGACTCATGACATATCTTAGCAACTGCAGTGAACTTCTTCAGATGACCTTAATGCCCAAAGGAAGAATCATTCAGAAATAATTGCTTTCTGGAGTATCGTGGATTCCAGCTATACAGGGCTTTAAATGTACTTCATATTTCACCTAGAAATAAATGGGCAGCTAGAACAATGTTTTTAGCACGCCTAATGGGATCTTCTTGAGTTCTTTCCGCATCCAAGCAAGTTGGAAAGTCCCATACTAACTGAAATTTCTAAAGTTGCCCCACAGGAAGTTGTTAAAACCCAGAGATTACCAGAATGTGCACCAAATTTTTATAAAGTCTCTTTCTTCCAAAAGGGATGTGTTTGGTGCTTCTAGAATTGACACAGTTTGTAATTAAAAAAATGTTCCTGGGTTTTCATATCTGATGGCAAATCAAAAACACTCAGCGGTCAAGAAGAATCAATAGAAACCTCTACGTTGTTTATTACTCCCATCCTTCACCTCCATTCCCCAAGAAACCAACTTGAAACTCTTTATAATGGATGTAATTTTTTTTCTTCATCACATGCCATGGAACCTGGCCCACTCTCCTTCTCCAAACCAGAGAGGTCTATTCTCTTCACTTCCTGAGGAGACCATCTCTTTTGGGTGTCCTTTTAATCCCTGACTCCAAGATTAGCCTCTCTCAGCTTTCAGAAAACTGTTTTCAGCTCTCTTTTCCGTTCATGTCTTATAGCACCTCTTTAAATTCCCTTGATCTCTCTTTTTCAACTCCAAGGCTTTTTAACAGAAAGAACCAAACTCCTTTTGGCTTTGCTTGGATAAACTTTCGTTTGCCCCTCTCCTTCCTTGAGCCTAGAATTCTAAGGTGATTGCTTGCTTTTCACAGTCTCCATTCCATTCTCTTACATGTATTCAGACATATTTTACTAGGAAAGCAGATATTTTTAGTATTTCTCTGAAGGAGACAAGGGTGGAGAATTTAAGCTGTCTTGAGAATGAATTGGGGCTGTGGGAGTTTGCTTGCTTTTCTTACCTGCAGCAGATTCTAAAGCTAATGGGAGTGTCCATTCATTACAGTAACAGTCCCAATGAATTCAGATGTCTATAAGGCCAAGTATTCATAATTTTAGTACATTCTTCATGGAAGTTGAGTGGAATTCTTTTTAGTGCACCTATATCCTACCAAGCACTTTCAGAATTCTTCTATAGTTTTGACATAACACAAGTGTCATCTTCTGAAGTAACAATATCATGAGTGGAGAATGTAGCTGGCCCTGAGAAGGAAGTAGAAGTAATACTAAGGTATTCCAACCTTTCACTGCCTGATAAATTCCAGTATAACTGCTTCTTGAACCATATGAAACCAGTCCCAGGATGCAGTGTTCCTGGGACTGATTTCATATGTCCAGTTCTCAAAAGAGTTTTTAAAGAAGAAAATTATGTTGAAAAGGTACAGATTCTGATGGCCATATTTGTAGCGTTTGTCTTTGTTTAATTTTTTACTATACAATATCATTTTGCTTTTGATTGCCAACACTTCCTAAAATGCAAAGCACTATTGTCACAAATAAATACCTTTGCAGAATTCCATTCCATGCCGATTGTTCCAGTTTAGCAGGATGTCAGGTTAGAAGTTAAGGAATGCCTTTGATCTGCAACTTCCAGGAATTTTAGCAATCAAAAAAGATAGTACTGAGATGCATGGTTCAAAAGTGTGATTTCATGTAAGGCAATTCCTTCTTATGCCATAGAAGCTCCCAAAATTTAGGCACTTTGCATCAATGAATGAACGAACGAACGAACGAACGAACGAACGAACGAACGAACGAACGAACAAATGTTTAGCACATCAGTCCTGAAACAAACTTTTACTTTTTCTTTACATACAAGGGTTCTCCTGGCGAACGTGGCCCAGCAGGTACAGCAGGCCCAATTGGTTTACCAGGACGTCCTGGGCCTCAAGGTCCCCCAGGCCCTGCAGGAGAAAAGGGAGCTCCAGTAAGTAATTCTGAAGACAGCACATGTTAAGACTATGATATTAAAAAACTTATTACCTTTCATATTTGCTAATGTTAGTTCTTCACACTCCAGTACTTTTTCTATTGCATATGTGCCAGGCATACTCCTTTTCTACAGTATTTACAACAGAGTTCTGCAAAAATTTAATTAAACTCTATGACATTTTGGTACACTTTATCAGACCCTTAAAACCTAGGGAAAGAGGTTAAGCAGAACTAATAATTATGAACATAATAATAGCTGTGTTTGGTTATAAAATGTTTTGTTAAAATGTAGGTTTGTTTTAAACTTAATGCCCTGTTCTATTTTAATGTACCGTACTCATTTTTCCCTTCCTGATCAGATTTCATTACAGTTATTCCTACTGTGTATAACTTGTAAGTGAAAATGTATATTGACAGATAAAAAGACTGTTAGAATTCAATGTAACAGGTGCTTTATGTTACAAATTCAGTGTCAGTGTTAAAATAAATGAGTGCTTAATTGTAACTTTAAAAATTGTGCCATACAAATTAAAAATTGAATAATTCTATTATCTTTTTTTTACTTCTTACAGAAAATTCCAATATATATTATAAGTTAAAAAGTATTAACTAGGGCTCATCAAGCATCTGTTCAGAGACCAAGAGGATCTATATATTCTGTAAAATTTTGAAAATAAGGAAAATCAAACTACTTTATAGAATAGCTTAGGAAAAGTGGTGGTATGCTTTTAAAATGTATATATTTCTGTTGTAATACATGAGTGTAAAACATGACTTTATTTGACTGGTACTAAAAATATTATAGTAAAATCTACTTTTCTAATATAGATCTTACCACTTAAACAACTTCTGAACTGTTTGAATCTCATTTATGAAGGAACTTCCAATTTTTGTGATACATGTTTGTCCAAAAAATCCCCACAAATCAAATGACATTTTTGCTTCTGTCCATTTGCCAAAAATTCAGCAGGTACAAGTATTATATCATGGAGACGATTATATTACACCTTTCTTCTCACTGTTTAAAATGAGAAGTCTAAAAGGTATAACTGAAAAAGGCGATAAGTACACAAATATGGTTGAGTTAGGTCAAAACTTTCAAATTCTCTTTACTCATATTATTGGTTTTCATTTCAAATATTGTTTTTTACTTTACTCATTTAATGAAGAAAATTTTGAATGTTCATAAGCTATTGTTTTTATTAATTTATCAAATTTCTACACCACCCTCTCAGTTAGGTGACTCTAGGTGGTTTACAAACAATAACATAGAATGATATAAAAATGTGATTAAAAACAGGGTTAAAAACAAGGTTAAATTTTAGAAGTTAAAAGTAAAAAGTCAAGAAATTAACAAAACTAATAGGTTAATAAGGTGGAGAGAGCACCCTCAACCCACCAGCCATCTCCAGGGTTGAATAGCAAGTCTTAACATTCTTCTGGAAGGTCCTAAGAGTAGAGGCTTGGGTCACCTCAGCAAATAAGATTTTCCAAAGGGTTGGGTCAATAGTAGAGAAAGATCTCTTCCTAGATCCCATCAGTCAGAATTCTTTGATGAAATCCACAGCAGGCCCTCCCTGCCTGACTGGATGGAACGGGTTGATGTAATTGGGAGAAATGATCACCCTTCACTACTAATGTCATACATAGTAAGGTTATATCAAGAGTTCTCTTAGTCCTATACCATTGGCTGAGAACTAGATAGCATCAGAATGTTGACATTAAAAAAAATGGTAGGAGCCAGGACCATGAGGCTACTCTCCTGCAGATATTTGAATTCAGTATTTGAATTCAGTTTTTCAGTGAAAAACTATAGGAGATTATGTCAATAGCCCCATATCAGTGGAGGAAGAGAGCTATCTGGGGAAGTTAACATGGCTTTATATATTACTCCTTAATTGTTCACATTTAATTCAAGTGCAATTCACTGTTTCTGAAATAAATCCATTGTCTATATTTCTACATATAAATGGACCCTGTAGTGCTCCTGTTCAGTCTTCCAGGCAGCTGTGCTTTATTTTAGAATACTCCATTTCATGCCTCCTCCTCTCTTGCTGACATTGAATTAACTGCTTTATTTGGGTAATGTATATAGCATTAGCTATAAAATGGGGAAAAAGGTATTCAGAGTTTTTTTGTTTGGTTAGCCTTTTTTTATTCTTTCATATATTTGACTAGTGGTTTTTTATTCTTTGATATATTTTCAATTTGATTTCTGTCTGTAATCTTCAGGAAGCCACATTATTTGTATTCTTATTTCTATTTCCTAGTCTGTTATTTATAATGCATGTATCATAAAGATGTATTGAAATTCTGAAATGCAGACAATGGTTACCAAGCGACTTAAACTCTTTTGCAGTTTGACATCCTGAATTCTGTAATTCATATGTATGAGTCTTTATCATGACTGAATGAACAAGGAGGGAAAAATCTGAATGCCGTAGCTGAATTTGCTAAAATAGATCCAGGGATAAAAACTTGTGGCAGGCTTAAAGGACAAAGCTGAGGAAACCTGGAAACAGGTTTCTCTTCACAACCAGTCAATAATTTTAAATTCTATTTTTTTATTATTATTATTTTTATTATTTAAATTTATATACCGCCCTATCTCCTTTTGCAGCTCACTTATTCAACTTGGACAATTATAGTCAATCAAGCAAGTACAAGTACAGAATCTACCAAATACATCCAGATTAGAATTTCTCCTACACACTCCTATTCTTCCCTTAAGATATTAATTGTTAGTTCTTTGGTTGTTTCCCAGCCTCAAAGAAATAGTCAGTAGTTGAATGGGCAACAGGAGTTTTCAGTTGTGCATCTTGTCTTTCAAATACACTCTCTTGGATACTTTAAGTCACAGTATTTTGGCACTTGGCTGACATGCCTTTGTTTTGTGAATCTTTTAAATTAAGATTTCAGCTAAAGTGGTGCTGAATATATTCCTTTGCCTCCACCCTTCTTTGTGAAATGAATCCCTCTTTGAAATAGTAGAGAGATTCTTCATAGGATTGTTTTTTAAAGCTCATTTTCAAAACCTTGTCTCTAAATAGTTTCTATAATAGTTATGTCTAAAGTTAAAAGATGTAGTTAAAAAAAATCTTTGTTTTTTCTTTTGTACAAACACAGGATGTTCTTTGTTTAGCATAGGTGTTGTTTCAAGGTCATCACTCTTCTGATTTTTTCTGTATTATTGTAGTATCTTCCTTCACCACTAGGTGTCCTCATTAGTTATAGTGTCTCTATCCAGTAGTAAAACTTTTATTTAAAATGCTCTTTCACAACAAAGTAAAAAAATCTTCCCAAATCAAAAAAATTAGCCAACAACAGATAATCATTTTTTTTCTTTTCAATCAGTCTCGAATCTTTTCTGTATATTTTTATATTCCTCAATTTTGTTCCCCCATTCCAGATTTCTCACCACTTTTAACTCCCTTCTTCCCAAGTCTTCCTGGGGTTTTTTACTTTTAAAAGTTATCCAATTCAGGGAATTATATGTTAAAAGTCCATAGGGAAGAGAAATAAAGAAGAATCTCACCCAGATCAAACACGTTGTTGACAGTCAGCTGTTCAGTGGCACTGCCAGTTCCCCAGCTGTCTGTGGCTTGGGCTGTCTGCATACTTGCCAGCAGCCTTTCTCCCGCCTGTTTAAAGACTTTCCTCTGTCCGTTTGGGCCAACCGCCATTGGCTCCGAACTCCAAGGTTTCCCTTCCTCCTCGTTGCATCTCCAGGGCAACTTTCTGACCTCTTTGGGTCTCTAGACAAAGCGAAATCGGACTAGGAAACCGGAGCTCCGGTTTCTTTCATCCGTGTCACCATGACACCTGGGGTGAACTCCCTGTCCAGTCTCTTCTTAAAAGCCTCCAGTGATGGAACACTCACAACTTCTAAAGGCAAACTGTTCCAGTGATTTCACTATTAGGAAATTTCTTCTTAGTTCTAAGTTGCTTCTCTCCTTGGTTAGTTTCCATTCATTGTTTTTTTTTTTGTCTTGCCTTCTGGTGCTTTGGAAAATAGTTTGGCCCTCTCATCTTTGTGATTTAGACTTTACTCTTAAAAAGTAAATGATGAATATATTGAATTAAATAGGATTGATTTCTGAACATGTTTGTTTTATCTACTCCAGGGAGCATAGTACTATTCTCAACCAATTTTAAAGGCATTTTGCAACAGATTCAAAGAAGAATTTTGGTATAAACCTGATCAGTAGAAATATCTGAAAATAAGTCAGTTTGACAAGGCTGCTGATAACAGGACTCCATTCAAACCTTTGTTCACTGGATTCCTGTGACATTCAGAATATTAACATGTTTAGCTGATGTATTATTTCCTTTAATTCTGTGTAATGCACTACTATTTTTCTTTTTTTTAAAAATGTTAGTCATTAAAAAGAAGCCTACAGGGAAGCAAAAGGGAAAGCAAATAATAATAATAATAGTTAGTCCAGAATGCAGCCGCGCGGGCGGTGATGGGAGTGACTCGTCGCTCCCATATAACGCCACTGCTGCGCGAGCTGCACTGGCTGCCGGTAGCTTTCCGGGTGCGCTTCAAGGTGTTGATTATCATCTTTAAAGCGCGCCATGGCATCAGACCTGGTTACCTCCGAGACCGCCTTCTGCCACAGATTACCTCTCATCGGCCGATACGCTCCCACAGAGAGGGTCTCCTCAGGGTGCCGTCAGCCAGACAGTGTCGGTTGGCGACCCCCAGGGGGAGGGCCTTCTCTGTTGGAGCCCCCACCCTTTGGAACGAACTACCCCCAGAGATCCGGGTGATTCCGGATCTCCCNCGGACTGGCCTAAGGGGAATTTTAATTTGGTTTTAAATAATTTTAAAAAAGAAACGGCCAACAATGAATATTTCATTTTAATCACATTTTAAATTAGTATTATTGTATTAGTTATCTGTTTTAACTGGCTGTAAGCCGCCCTGAGTCCGTTAGGAGAAGGGCGGGGTATAAATTCGATAAATAAATAAATAAATAAATACAATATTTACAAATGAACAACAGAAGTACCAAGATTATACAATTAATGCTCAGTATATCTTCGATTAGAAATTAACCATTAAATTTATTAAATTAGATGTAAGAATATTAAACTATTTTAAAAATATATAAGTGAGAATTTGCAGTTCTGAGCTAAGCACTCTTCAGATCTTATAAATCTTTCTTCTTCTAGAACTACCAATTATTTATCACTAATAATATGAACAATGCCTCGTTATTGGAAACAGGGTGAAAAAGGTCCTCAGGGACCAGCGGGACGTGATGGAATACAGGGGCCTGTGGGTCTTCCTGGCCCTGCAGGACCAGCCGGTTCTCCTGGAGAAGATGGTGACAAGGTCAGTTGATTATCATTCTGTACTTCTTTTAATATTTACTCCAACAGCTTCCTTGAACTGGTGCCTTCTAAAAGCCTAATTGCACCAAAGCTAAGCAATGGAGAAACGATGCATGGAAGAAGATAATTTAACCTTGGTT
This sequence comes from Protobothrops mucrosquamatus, assembly GCF_001527695.2. NCBI lineage: Eukaryota > Metazoa > Chordata > Lepidosauria > Squamata > Viperidae > Protobothrops > Protobothrops mucrosquamatus. The sequence continues at coordinate 16,542 of NW_015387520.1, read as the reverse complement.
ACAAAATATGTTTGCTGACAGCTGTTCCCTTTCTCATGTATTTCTACCTTATTAATATTCTTTGCAGTTGTTTTGGAAAGACTAATAGGAAGTCCAGCTGGATAGTCCTTCCTAGCTGCAATTTACCCAATGCATATACATACATTAGCAGCTACTTCTTTATTCATTGGCAAACGTTCAGTAATAGTATCACATGTTACATAGATGAAAGCTTAATTATATTACTATTCAGACATTATGTTTCAGACCCCTTCCATATATGGGGATTGGCAGATACATGGGACTTGTTTCCTTGTTGTCACAACATCTTGGGATTTCTGTGCAGTTTTAGAAGTTAAATGAACAACCTATTGGCTCAGCTCTTGCTGCAGAGGAAACATATTGAAGATTTGCAAACTTTCCACTAATGTTGCAAGATAGGTGCTTTCTCATCAGTAAGATCTCCTGGATTTTGGGATTTTCTAATTATTTTTTTTCAGATTAAACCTTGCTTCCCATCCACTCCACTATCTCCCCATCCTCCATGAATATACTGAGGAATGGCTTTGCCACTTCCGCTACATGGAAGCCATTCAGGGTTTTACAAAACACATGTTTCTTGTAAAAATAAAAATAAAAATAGAAGTACAAAGCAAGAATAGAGAGCCAATTAGATAATATCTTCTATGTTTCCCGTAACAGGTTGATTTGTCTTTCGACTAATTAAATTCCCTACCCCCGTTTGTGGTGTATCACCTCCACTTTTGTAACGAATATAAACCCGTCCTACCACTACGACCACCATACCCGGAGTCTAACTATTTTATCCTCGATATAACGAGTAAATGGGTACACATATGGAAGAGTTATACGGGGTTTTACCACGTGTGACAAATTTAATGAACCATCTTTTCTGATTTAATCAAAAAAGGGGAAAATTTAGCTTCCAGGTTTGAAACAAACCAGCTAACTTCAAAGTATGATTTATTATATCTTGTTATGTTTCAAAGCTGATTATTTTAGATGAAATGGAAATCTATTTTTAATTACTAACTTTTTCACTTATTCACAACTTAGAGTGGGGATTATGTGTACAGGGCAAGACATTTTTTGTATCTTGAGAGAGGAACCTCTGTATGGAAACTTAACAATATTTTTATATGATGTTTTTGATAATGAAAACCTTACACACAGACGAAAGGAGCTGTCCTTCAGTCAATCACAATTATGGTAACTTTATATTGAGGGAGACGTGAGGGTAAAACAAAGGTAGCAGTTTTGTTATTATAAAATAGAGTTAAAGTAAATTTCATTGCAAGACGGCTGCACTTTGAGCTTTAGCAGCCAATATGTCACCAAAACTCTCATACCAAAATGTGATTGATCAACCCAAAATTGCCTTCCTCAGGCTGCCACTCAAAGGGAGAGAAAATAATGTGGTGACATTTGAAGGTAGTTCAGTATTGACTACTGTTAACACAGAAATGGGTCCTTTAAAGAGAGACGTAATACCTTTCTTTTGATTACAGGGAGAAATTGGAGAACCAGGTCAAAAAGGGAGCAAAGGTGACAAGGGAGAAAATGTAAGTCTTTTCTACACACACACACACACACACACACACACACACACACACACACACACCGTTACTGCCTTTATTATATTGCTTTTTTATTGCTTGAAAAAATGTATCAAAAACCAGCATGCTCAATGAGCAGAAAAAAAATGTCTATTTTTTCAAGAAACACATTTCTAATTAATAAAGCAAAGAAGGGGTTTCATATTTTTGATAATGCTTTTTGATGATAGCTATATTTCTTCAATGTGGTCCAACTTCCACTTTCTCACCACTGTCCTTGACAGATTGAAGCTTCTTTTTCTCCATAATCCAACTTTGTTGTTGCACATCTTCCTAAGCCTGGAAAACCCCAAAGAAATTATGTATAGAGACACTGGGCTGCCACTATTACAAAAGATAGTTCTTTTCCCCGCTTTTGAAGTACCAATAATTGACAGACTTTCTGAATTTTGGAGCTATAGATATGGATATCTCCCCAGATTATCCCTGCAACTTCTCCTATTTTAGCAAGAAATAGGATGTTGCTTGTCACACTCATAAATACTATATGTGGCACTTTACTTAGTCTTACAAGGATAAAAGGTTCCATTAAATTTTCTTCCAATTCTTAGCTTGACTTAGTTTGTTTTAGACATATAACAGATTCTGAAAACTTTTATTTATTTTTGAGGGGCATTTTGATTGCCATAGCTAATTACTGTTATTTATATATGAGGCTCCTTTTTTTCTCTTTATCATTTTTTTTATATCAATTGTATCTGTTGTCACTGTATTTCACATTGTTTTTTATGATTGCAGAATGTTGAAATATTAGGTGACAGCATACCTTATTATGTTTTTAGTTTTGCCAGTCACCTTGGGCATTTTGGTGATATGTGTTAAAATAGTAGGGAGTGGATTTAAAATATTTTCTTACAATTTATTTGTTATAGAAATGATAAAGATTAGTCTGACTCCCTTGCTTTTCTATTTTCTGTATGTGCTTATTATACGTTACTGTATTAATATGGAAAAAGAAATGTATTTTCCATATTTGGAAAAATATTGCAAAGGTTAGTAACTAAGCAACTTTTTAGACAAATTTGATATAATTTAAATTATGTTGATCTCTAGCAAAATGTTTAAAAGACTTTTTAATAAAATAAAACTTCAAAGGGATATGAAAAGGCATTATATTTATGTTTTACAAAGTTTGGAATCAAATTTTACTTTGAGGAGATTTATTAGAATATTTTTTAATAAAATTCACCTGGTTGCTACTTGCAAAGTAAAAACTGCAGGTAGCTAATTTCATTTAGTTATAGATGCTGCTTATATAATTATTGTTTTTTAGTTTTTACATTAGAATTTTTCTACATGGGTACTTTTAGCCAATTGTGTATTGGCATAAACAATAGTTCAGAATGTATATCAGTGCACATATTTTGGATGTTCTCAGTCATGGATCATTGTCATTTTCAGGGATTGTTACCAAATTATTGTCATTTTAATTGTCATTACTCAATAAACATCATGTAAATATGAGCACATTTTAATATAATTGCAAGATGCTCTGATGCATATAAATTTAAGTCTTTTGTTTAGTTTTGCCATTTTTATAAATAAGTCAGCATGAAAAGAATACTTTCAAGAAATATATAAGTCATAAAATAAAATCTTATTTTAAATAAATAAGACGTTGTTCAGGCTTATTTACTGAATAGTAATATATTATTGTCATTTGTATTAGTGATGATGCCCTTTACCTATAACAATATGAACAACTTTAATTTAATTTCTGGGCCAATATTTTAAAGGTTAGGTAAAGATGCCATCATTCCCTTTCTGTCAGTCTACATTATGGATTATGTGGAAAGGGAGGTCCTTGCTGAAAGACCAGTTCTTTTCAGTTCCGTCCCTCCCAGCTGTTTGCATGACCTCTTTATGCTGAACTTTAGCTTAAACTGTTGAATTTGCTTTTCTTTTTCCTTCTTCTTGTGTAATTTATTTGATACTTTAAATCCGAGAAGAAGAAGAAGACTGTGCTTGCTCTCTGCAAACATTTTTGCCCTTTCAGCTGAAGACAAAGATAGAAAGGCTGCAAATGAATCAGTAAATTAAAAAGCTAGAATGCTAAAGCCTGTTTATTAAAAAGCAAGACCGATGCATTGGGAAGATGCCTCCCCCAAAAGGCAACCCCAAAACATTGGTCTGCTTCAATGAATGTAATAAACCTTAAGCTCCATCTCTTCAAAGAAATACGGTAATGCAGTTGTATTTGAATAATGCAAAAAAGCCGTCCTGTAGATCCTGTATTTATCTGACTGTAGATGCTAACATTACCCTCATTTTGTTTTCTTCCAGGGACCTCCAGGACCATCTGGTCTTCAGGGTCCCATTGGTGCTCCTGGAATAGCTGTAAGTTTCCTGTTCGTTATGAATTGCAAATGAATTCTTCAGAACTTTTTGTATTTTTTTTTTTAAAAATCTCACTGTTCATTGAAAAAGTTTAGAAATGATTTACACAGCCTAAAACCTGGAATTTAAATCACATCTTGCAGGACTCTATGGCTACATACCTGCAGGTTTACCATACGCGTCAGGATTAAATCAATGCATCTTCTACTTCCTTTGTTTAATAGTATGACAACGCAAAAGCAAAACACATTTTTGGCAAAGGTTTTTTATTGAGCACAAAAGCATCCTTTACAATGGCTTTACATATTGTACAGGTATTTTGTGCACTGTATATAAGCCATTGCTTAATTTTGGATTCATTTAAAAATCTCTCTTTGTGAATCAGCCACAAGTCTATTATGGGTTGCATCCCTTAGGACTTTTCCAGGGTAATATCTAATCAAGAAAATTCTGTAACCATTTCAGATAACTGTGAAAGACAGCACCATTATCATGTATTAGCATTTTTTTCTGAGCAAAACAAGCTGCTCTTTGCTAATAAATGGAACTTTTGATATTTCTGTGACAAGCATCCACATCTCCTCACCACTTACTCTTTTAGAATGTTTGTTTCCCATGCTTGAATTTATGGAATCATTTCCAAGAAATGAAGTAAAGATAGTAATCTTGTACATGGTTAAGCTGCCTCAGCCAACTGAAGTCAATGAGATGTTTTCATAGCTTATAGCAGGGATGTCAAACTGCCGGCCCACAGGCCGGTTGCATCATGCAGAGGCCGCGCCCACCCCAGCTCCAGCAATGGGGAAAAAATTGTGATACGTCGCTACACGTCACATGATGTGGCGAGTTTGATACCGGTGGCTTACAGAGTTGTGATCAGAACCTATGAGGGGAGTTCTTCCCCATTTTCTAGATCAATATTTTTTTACACAACTGAGCTGAAAATGTTGGAACATACTTTACATTTTGAGTCAGTTATGCCTATTTCAATTTACAGGGAGGTGATGGGGAGTCTGGTCCAAGAGGACAACAAGGGATGTTTGGACAGAAAGGCGATGAAGGTCCACGAGGCTTTCCTGGTCCTCCAGGACCTATTGGTCTTCAGGTATATTTTATTGTGTTCTCCTTCCTGCACATATTAATCTTTTTTTTCACCTATTGTAAAGTGAGCATATTTAAAAATAAAGGCTACTTTTACATAATAAACAATACAGAGTACTGATAGTAACAAACAAACACTTTAATCACCATTTCAAACCATCTTGTAAAGTGGTTAGAATTACAGATGAAGCACTAAAGCACAGATAGCAAGGTGCCTATTGAGTTCTTTAAAGACAAGGTTTGCATCACAATTATCCTCCTCTACAAAAAAAATCATTACAGGTGTGGAAGGGATGGTAAGCCATCTCAAAACACTGGATCTCTCTCATCAGGACATCCACAAAAATAGGAGACAAAAGCAATCTCATCATTCAAGGGCTTTCCCAGGATTTCTCTGCAGGCACAGCTGCTTCATTTCAAAGCTCCAGAAGGGAATTAATGAGTCAATCTGCTGCCTAGTTTACAAAGAAATACATTCCAGTGTAAAATTGATTCAGTTCAGTGCAGCATCTGGAACACTTTTCTATTTAAGAATAAGTATTAAAATGTTTTGGAAAAGAAAGGAAACATGTTTTAAAACACCGAGTCTTTTTAAAAAATGCAACAATTTAAAAGTTGCATGATAATTAGTAAAGTGACTGATGAATTTAGCATTTTTAGCTGCTCCACAATGGAAATTGAGTGCAAATTTTGTCTTCAATGTAAGTGTAATATACCTCACCTTTGTGTAAGCTTAATTTAGTGATAGATGTGTGAAGGGTAACTACTCATTAATCTGAGTTTTAAACAAAAGTTGAAAATGTTCCTTTCAATCTCATTTTGCTTTGTAATGATTTCTTGTACCAGTGTTCAGAATTGTACTAATAAAGGGTCACTGAGCAATCAAGAGTTTGCATTGAATGCATAGTAACAGGGGAAAAAATCATGTAAGACATATCTTTCTTTTTGTTGTGAAGAATATTCCTTGATAATTTGGATATATCCAAATTATCATCACATTGTCTGATACATTTGCAATCATACATACTAGAACAGGTTTCAGTAACATGAATCATTATTTTGAAGGGTTACCATTTAATAGCAGAGTTGATTCCAATCCTAGAAGTAAGCCTGTGGTAAATACTGCAACTGATTCTGTCATAAGCTTTTCGTAAATATGTTGCTGCTTTAAAGTCTTTTCCTGAAGTATCTGAAACTTGTTAGCTGTTCATCTGATACAATGTGATCTCCCTCTTTCTATATCTTTTATTGTGCAATCTCTCATTCTAAAAATAATAGGAAAACTCAACAGAACCTTTAGTAAAACTTCCTACTTACAGGAATGTGCCAGTTTCTTAACATCTAAAGCAGGCATGTCTAACTGCTGGCCCGCAGGCCGGATGCATCACACCGAAACCACGCCCACCCCATTGCCGGCAATGGGGAAAAAGTCGCAATATGTTGCGCGACGTCACATGCCATCGCAAGTTTGACATGCCTGTTTTAAAGGATTCTAGTTTAATAGCTGATGTAAGTACAACTGATCAGATAGAATTAAGGTTTCCAAGGTGTGCAATGAAACCATTATTCCCAAAGCACATTATAAAATGCCATAGACATTACCTAAAAACAAGAATAAAATAACTCAAGTATTTATTCAGTATTCTTAACTCACCTCTCCAAGTGGGTAAAACCTCTTACAGAAAGAAAATAAAAATGAATGAGAATAATAAATTGGAGTGATATAAAGTAAAAGTAAATTTTAAACAGTGCATGCCAGTGTCAAATTCTTCAGAACATAAATTAGAAGAGAGGTTTTGACAGTGGGGAAATTTAAGTGTAAGCATATGAAGACTGTGCTTGAGAATTAATTTGAAAATAATTAGCATACTTAACCTTAGACATATCTATTCTCCCATAATTGTAATGGTACTATTGACAGACTGAAAAATTAAACTTTCACATTAATTGAGGACCTACATTTGAGATACTATAGACAGGTTTATGGCTCAATAAATCTTAATAACAAACTGCTAGATTAGCTGTTAGTTTGTGTCATGTCAGCAAATAGTAATTGATGAGATTCTAGTCTCTTCAACACAGAGCTCTTTACTTTTTCCAAGAGTCACATCTGCAAGCAAGTCATTTGTAGGTAATTATTCATTCAAAGCATTGTGACCACCATTGTCCTAATTCTTAGGATATCTGTGTAACTTTTCTTTACTGAGTTATTTAATGCCTTAAATTCCAATTTATGTGTACACATCTCCCAGCTTTTTCCCCTTGGAAATATCTATAGGAAAAGCAAGTATGCACTTTTATTTATACTTTGATCATGCCTTTCCTATAAATAAATAGCTCAGGACAGCATACATTTCTTTTTACAGGTAGTCCTTGATTTACAACCATTCATTTGTTTGAAGTTACAACAGCACTGAAAAAGTTTTTACACATTTATTTATTTATTTTATTTATTTATTATTTGGATTTATATCCCGCCCTTCTCCTCGTAGGACTCCTCGTAGTATCCCCATGGGGATATAGTATCCCCATGGGGTCACGTGATCAAAATTTGAGCACTTGGCAACCGGCATGTATTTATCATCAATTACTATTTGCAGATGTGACATACATGGTCATGTGATCACAGTTTGTAACCTTCCCAGCTGGCTTCCAGAAAGCAAAGCCAGTGGGGGAAGCCAGATTTGTTTAACATCTGCAGTGATGTATTATTATTATTATTATTATTATTATTATTATTATTATTATTATTATTATTCATTAGACATGAACCTCAGTCAACTGAACATTCAAATTGACTGGCGCTGATGGTTGACACGGGTTGCTGCCAGCATCCTAGGTATTATTATTGTTAATAATAATAATAATAATAATAATAATAATAATAATAATAATAATAATAATAATAATACAAACTTTTACATTGCACATAAACAACGGATCTTGGAGCACTCAAATAAGCAAGTAACCCTTGGATCCCTGCATCTTATCTGGACCACGCCCCACGCCATGTAATCTTGATTGCAAAATAGTACTTGCATATGTAAGTCTGCCATGCTAGATGATGTAAAACATACTCTATTATTGTAGTATTTTAGAAGGTAAAACACCCAGAAGACAGTATAGAGATAAATCTAATATCCTTCAAATAAATCAGTAATTACCTATCAATTCTACATTTAGTTACATCAAAGTATTATCCTATAGGCCAATTGTATCTGTTTACTTCAGTAGGAACCCTAAATCCATCACCCATACTTTTGGGCATCAAAATAAACTGTAACGCACACGCTATTTTGAGTATGGAGCTTGATTTTTTTTTTCTTCAGTTTTGTAAAGTAGAACTGCAAACTGCAGTCAAGACTTTTAGTTAGTGAATATCCCAGTTTTCTACCAGCAACAATTCTTCATTAAGAACTTAAGGTTTTATCTATAATAATTTTGAAAACTGATATTACAGGTGTGATGCTGTGCCCATTTGAGTAATGTCCAAATTTCTGTTGCTTTTAATAGTATATTCAGTGGCTAATTTTTGCATAAAAAAAGGTTCTATATTTTGCAGGATTCACCAACATTACACATTACGTCTGTTTTATAAAAAAGAATGACACACAGTCTTGCAATGCAGGAGAATTTGTGTAAAATGTATAACAGATTTTCCCAGCCTAGTGTCCCTTCTAAAAATCATGCTGGTTTAATATTCTGAGAGTTATCATTTCAACATATCATGAGAATTTTGATTTGAAATGGGCGGGTACATATGTTAGGTTTCATAATCCAGCTTTCCATTGACTATTATATTAGAAATCTGCTACAATTTCAACCTAAAACTTAGAGCATAAACCTGTGCAATATTCTAGTGAGCCAAGGCTTTCCTATTTTCCTTTCTAAGCATATTCTTTTAGTTCAAGCCCAATTTGTCTTTTAAATAGGAAAAGAGAATAGATTCTATTGACTTTAGCACTTGGACCTAATGTGAATAGTTTGAACTTAATTCTTGAAGTATCACTCTGAAAAACATCCCATTATAAAGCTTTGTTACATGCATTTAGTGTATATTGAGAGACTATAAGACTACCACAATAAATCCTGCAGTCAATAGAAAAGAAAGACAGCTTCTCCCAAGTGATTGAGTGTTCAAATAATCTGAAGTTCTGAATGAATTCAAGAGCAACATAGCTCATGAATGTCAGAACTCAGTGCTATGCACCCAGTGATCAACATCTATTTACTGTGTCTTTAAATAATTCATAACATCTGCCATTAAATTATCTTTAGATACTGGTAATAATTCAAGCTTTAATTGACCCTACAATTCTTCATTATTCACAATCAATGAATATATTTCATTATGTATATTACCATTCCTTATAGTACCTTTGTTTAAATGCCACAAAGTCTATTCAACTTCAAATAATTGGAATGAGCTGGAAAAATGATACAATAGGAAAATAAAGTTTGTCTCCTATATATTAGATTAAAAATGGGCTATAAAAAGCCATTGTTATTTAAACTGCTGCCTCCTTTTCTTATTGCATATTTAGTAAGAGTGGGAACAATCTGAATTTGCCTTACTTATTAATACCAAACCACATTTTGCAATTTCTTACAAAATGCCTAAACTAGAAGCAATTATCTTTCTGTTTCTGTACTTCTCCCATTTATTTTCAGTGCTGTTCTTTGATTTTTGATAAATATACTTGTATTTAGGGAAAATGCTTACAAAAACATTAAGGAAATCATGCCACAATTTTTTTGTGCTTGAAGGCAGTACTAAATTAAATGCTCTTTGTTCTATCTTATTTAAATATAAACTTTTCAAAACTCGTAAAATTTTTCGTTTTCTCTCTATAGAAACTAGTAATTACTTCAATGACTTTCGATATTAATAGTATAAACTTTCTACTTACAAAATAACGAACTACATTTTTCTAAAACATACACATCTTTCTACTCCTGTAATAAAATCTCTACCCCCCTTTTTAGACAGACTGCCACATATAACTTGAGCCATTAAGGTGAGTTTTTCGAATAAGATTTATTAAATATTAGAGTCAACGAACATTTGGCAGTATTAAAATCAGAATATATGATTGCTATATAAGTGCTTTGGCAGATTTTAAAGTCAAAATGTAAAATTATTACTTATGACTTTGGCATCTGGATTGAATATACTATTTCCATTTTCTGCAAAGTATTTGTTTTGCTCTCAAAGACAAGTACATAGCCAGTTTGGTGTAGTGGTTAAGGTGCTGGCCTAGATTCCAAGAGACTGTGAGTTCTAGTCCTGCTTTAGTCATGAAAGCTGTCTGGGTGACAGCTGGGTGGGTGACTTTGGGCAGTCACTCTCTCTCAGCCCAACCCACCTCACAGGGCTGGGGTACGAAACAAAAGGAGGAGGAAGGAGCATCGTAAGTGTTCCCCACCTTCAGTTACTTATAAAGTGATACGGGTGGGATCAAAATCTAATAATAAATAAAATATGCAGAAATATCCAAACTGCTTAAAATCAAGCAGTTCGCTCCCATGAAATAAATGTGTGGGATAAGTATCAAGATAGGTGCACTTTCAATTTATTTATTTTATTTATTAATTGCATTTATATCCCGCCCTTCTCCTTTTGGACTCAGGGCGGCTGACAAATTAGATAAAATACTAACATATATACATATTATGCCTAATTAAAAATTTAATTAAAACGAAATATTTGAATATGTCCAATTAAAAGTAATTAAAACTCCTATAAAATCCCCTAGGCCAGTCCCGCTTGCTGGAACAACCACGTCTTGAGGGCGCGGCGGAAGGAAGGGAGATCAGGGATCACCCTGATCTCTGGGGGCAGTTCGTTCCAGAGGGTGGGAGCTCCCACAGAGAAGGCCCTCCCCCTTGGGGTCGCCAGCCGGCACTGCCTGGCCGACGGCACCCTGAGGAGACCCAC